>NC_137016.1:3995000-4025000 GCF_032717465.1 Coenobita brevimanus | reverse complement strand
AAACTGTGTGAGGATTCATTATAGGAAAGGGAATCAGTGGTGTATCTAATCCCTTCAGTTTGAGAATTCCTCCCCAGTTTCACGAAATCGTCTGTCAGTTGTGAGAACGAAGATGAAACATTGTCTTGAATAAAAACTGCATTGTGTACTATAGTCATGAAGTGACTTTCTTTTTAAACGAATATAGCCCCCAATGAATAATGATACCTAGTTCGATACTGTATGTCATGGTGGGTAGAAAATACAGTGAACACAACATATACCATGGAAATCCAGAAATGCTGGCCTTGGTATTATCTTGTGACATAAGTTAATTTACATGGATTATATTAATCATACAGATATAGCTAGTTACTGTACAATGTATATCACAGTCATACGGTCTTTTATAATACCGATATACGGGCACGATAATCAACTCATGCTAGACAACATGAAGTGTAAGCTGCAAAATGAATTGCACGTAAAATCATTGGAGCCATTCTGTGTGATAATTACCTGCGGCGATAGTCAACAAGTCATGGAGTGGCCAACGTTCTTCTTCTTCTGCTTCTGGCAGATTTATTAAAAGGAGGCTTTTGGTACCATATTAGGTAATTTGACATGGAGAATCCAAATCTGCCTAGCTGACGCCTGAGATGGCGCCATCTAGCCATGACTTTAGTAAAAGTGCTTAATTTAAGCCAATTGAGATATAAAAGTGGTCCCATATTTGGTGATTTGACATGGGGAATCCAAATTTGCTGTCAGCTGACACCTGTAGTGGCGCCATCCAGTAGCAACTTTAGTAAAAGTTCTTCATTTAATCTCATTAAGACATGAGTGGTCCCATATTAGGTTATCTGATATGGCTGGTTACTTTTCACAGCTAACTGTTTGAAACAAGGGCCCCACCGCAGGACTCAGGGCAGTTATACTCTTGTTTTTTGACTGAGTTTTCATTACTAAAGACTCGAGTCCGGGTTGTCCATCCAACAACTTTAGTTCAGTATTGGAAGGACGTCGCCAAGTGAATTGTTCTTTGTAGGGTCAGCCTTACAATGTACACAAGATCAACTCAGGCGTCGTAATAACACAGGCTTCTCACGTTCGTTGTCTTTATTTTCCAAGTAATTACACTACTTCGCAACTCCAGAGCTACACTTACCTCACAAGGCCGCAAGTAAAACTAAACTAAAACTCCTCTATTCTCCCCCCCCCCCCTCATTCTTTTAAACCTGCCTCACTACGAGATTCTTGTAGGTGCTCCTAGCTGCGACAGTTCCAGGTCGGAGACATCAAAAATATTCCAGATCTTTCTTACATTACGTAGCACTCTAAATGTTTTAGCATACAAACTGAAATTAAATTACATCATTTAACAGAAATCACCTTAATAAAACGAAATAGAGAAAAAGAGAATAAACATTAATGCATAACTTTAAAAAATACCTCCACTCAAAACAGCAAGTTGTCTGGCACCTCTGACTCATTACTGAAATTGCGAGAAATATCGGGAACCTTCCAGTACCGGCCAGTTAGTTACAGGATTTGACTACTGCGTCCGATTTTTTAAAAGTATCCTTTGAACATTATATCCTGTTTACTTCTCTTTGGATGGTCTGATTTTTGTGCATGTGTGTCGGAGGGGATGGGGAATGAGAGACAAGTTAGCTTGAATGTTTTGTCATGAAAAAACGATTGTGGGTCGTTGTTAATTGTTTATTGTTTAGTAATTGCATGTAATATCCTTACTTCAATATTATCAGAATACAGTGTATCGGAGGAAGAGTAGATGTACCCCAAAGGTTGCAGAGTACAGAGACACGGATACGGTCTCTATTTTACTCTTTCTCTCTCTTTTCCCTTGCATTTTAAATTCGAAGAGAAAATACTCGTACTACACAGAAATGCTGTTGCACAAAGCCAATTGCTGAGGGTAGCGTTTTCAAGCGCAACTGAGTGATGCTGCGAAATCCAGGAGTGTTGAGCAATACACCTCCGATCCTTGTAATATTAATCGGTAATCTACCTCATAAGTCAACAAAAATTTTTACCTACCTTTGAACTGATCCTGTGACTTTTTAAAGGTGTATAGATGTGAGTTTTCGAGTATAAAAAGGATCCATCAGTGAACGAGGAAAACATGATTAAATAAGGAATAGGGTAGGGTAGGGTAGGATAAGTTTGGCTAAGTTAGCATAAAATAAGTCTGGTTAGGTTAGGTTAGGATGAATTAGGTTGGGTTAAGTAAGGAAAGTTTAGGGTAAGTTTTGATAAATAGGGACTGACAAGGGTACTTTCGCTCAAAATTGGTTTTCTAAAATGGCGTCCATCTGGCTTTGCTTTTCATAAGATTGCGTCCGTCTGTCTTTGGCACCGATAGGGATTGTAAACAAACGCCGTCATTTAAACGCTTTTGACCATTTTTGAAAACAAACAAGAAGCTTGAAAATACACTTAGAAAATACAGTACTCACAAAATCCCATGACGGGCTAAGGCAAACAGAAAATAAGCATAAAACTGCAAAATAAGGTGATCAGATCCTAAGTTTCCTTAAGGATTAACCATTACTCTTAATTTTCATTCGGTAAAGATGAAATTGAAATGTTCTCTTTGTGGAATCCAGTATCATTAGCTTGATTATGAGTTTAAGGTGGCTGCGATCCACTCAAGCAGTAATGATTATAAAGAGTTACGCTGGGAATAGTGATTGCAGTGAGTCAGGTTGGTAATTCCGTACAAACAACAGACTGTGGTTCGTTTATGCTTTCCCATTTCCGGCAGACTCAGTGGTATGGGGGCGGGAGCCGGGATGTGTATCGGTTAGGATGAGGGTGCTAAAAGTATGTAGGCAGTTTATTGCGCCCGCCTTCAGCAAGGCGAGGCGATATAGTTTTGGTCGGCGCGCGTGTGTATGTATGTGTGTGTGTGTGTGTGTGTGTGTGTGTGTGTGTGTGTGTGTGTGTGTGTGTAGGTGAAAGGGAGGGGAAAGCCTACTGCTAGTAACACACGATTCCATCTTTTATAACACGTGAGAGTAGGGGCAAAAGAGGCACCAAAATTGATACTGTTGTACCAGATTGGAGATGCTTGCACAATCCCACAGTATTCAGCCTTACTTCTTGATATAACACAGTTTCCTACCCTGCAGTTACCATTTAACAGTTTGGGCCATTTCATTCAACTTGGGTGGGTGGTGTTGGGTGGGTGGATTGGCTGTCCAGGGTAGGATGGGCGGGAAGGCAGTAGTGGGTGGATAAGATGGGCAGGTAAATGAACAGGGTAGGTGGGTGGGTAGGTCCTGTGATGGAATGGGAGAGTGGGTAGGCGAGATGGCTAGATCGGGTTGGATGGGATGGATAGGTGGAGCGGTTGTGTGAGCATGCGAGCGCTGAGCAGGGTTGATGGGCGGTGTGGGTGATTCGATGGGTGGATAGTTGGGGTAGGTGGGAGGGTGGATGGGCAGCGTTGGCGGATGAATGGGACGGGCAGATGAGTGGACTTCCAGGAGGACGTGGCAGAAGAATGATGTATGTTGTCAGTCTTGATTAATGTGTGAAATACTTCCTGGGAATGAGAGGGTGTGTTAGTTCCTTCAATCAGACAGTATCTTCCTGAGACGAGCAATATCATCCTATGGTAGCTAGAGCAAACTCCTAAAGTGACACGGATGTTTCGTTAAATGGAATGAGGTTCATGATTTTATATTTAAGTTTGCTACACGAAAAAACACACGTAAACAAAAACAGTACCTCGTTTGTAAAGCGTTAGGATTCTTTATGTTTCTGTAGTATGCATACTGTGCCTCGGTACTTGATCTCTTAATTGAGCAGCAAGTAAACCAATACCATGCCATTCCCCAACAGTTCCCACCTTCATTTCCTCCCCACCATCCTCCACCCTCCCTCTCCCTGTAACTGAAGCATTATGCGAGTCAGTTCAGTTTTTCAATATCTCGAGTTGCATCCCATGTGTTTGTGCGTGCGTCTGTGCGGTTATTTCCCTGGATCACCTCAACTACGGAAGAGAGGAGATGTGGCCTGAGAGGGTGATGTGCTTTTTTGAGTGACTGTACATGTGGCAGTGGCAGGGGCAGGTGAAGAGGAGTGGGAAGATCTAATGGGTCAAGGAGGGAGTGACAGCAAGGGAGCCCTCTATTGCCAAGACCACCCTAGCCAGTGCAGCCAGCCCATTCTTCGGGACGCAGCTTCTCTGTTTTACCGTAGTGGAGAGACGAAGGCTTAGTGAGTACTTTGGTCTTTTACTTAATTTTATAGGGGATGTAGTCCCTGATGTTTTTAAACAAGCAGTTTTTGGATATACCCCTGCGTACAATAAACAGAGCGACAGACTTACGACAGTACTTATCTGTTAGCAAAAGGAGGAAAAATCTACCTAATGGAACTGCATCAAGTTTTCCATACTGACTGAGGACTATCTGTGTAACACATAAATAATTTGTTGGTCAAAATATTGTCATAGGCCATAGATAAAGGGCAAGATTAGTTCAAACAGTCTGTTACGATTTTTTCCCAACTTGGTGGAAGGGCTGAGGGACAGGAAATAATGAAGTGACACATTATATTTTTAGAATAATAGGAAAAAGACAAAACAAATCAGCCCTTTAAACACAGTAGGTTTGTTTCGATTGAGATCAAAGTCGGTAGACGGATTTAATGTTGTCCGAGAAGCAAATCGTTCTGTTTTCAGAACAATAAATCGAAGTTCAGATTCACATGTAAATGTCAGCTTAAACTCCTGTCAAAAAATCTGAACCAAAGGTGGATGAATAAACTGAGAGTCAGGTAAGGATGATGTAGTTCGACTGTAAGAGCAATTCGTCAAAAATGAAGTGCACAGTGCAGGGTCGTACGATTAGTGGTACCCGAACACGCTGCTCATCAATCAGGAAGCACGGTGACGCACAACACTATAATGAGTAAACAGTTGATTGGAAGCGGGGAATATGCTACAGTTTATAACGTATACAGTACACATGTATTTTTCATCATTTCATCATTACTGTTATACTATACTCATAAACCGTAGGTACCCACTGATCATCATTTAGACCAGTTCCACAGTGCAATTGTTACACTTTATGAGTGCCTTCTGTTGTTTCGTCATGCTTTGTTAGAAAAACTGAAAGAAAAAAAAGTTAAACCAAAAAATTGTTGAATCTTTCATGTAAATGTGGGTGTGAAAATAATATTTGTTGTGCATGTTTATCCACGTGATTGGGTAAACAACTGTCGCACACAGACAAAAATATGATGACTATTTTAAATGTACGCTTGACCGCTACAAAATAATGGTGTACCTACTGTACATATTACCAGATTTAAAGCTTTCACCATAGATAGCTGGATGATAAATACACATATTGACTGATAAAACAGCTAGCGACTTCCAAATACATTTCTTTTCTTGGGTCAACCTGGTGAACTATGACCTTCACCTTCGACCAAGATAAAATGCACAGATAAAATATACATCATTTTTATCTCGAATATTTCTGTGAACATTTTCAGCAACCAGACCTTCCATGGAAAATCTGTTGAATTTTTGAATACGTCGTTATGACCGTGTCTCAGATCAGAGGCAGTGGCGGTGGAAGGCGGAAAGCGGTGGTGTTGGGACAGGTGACGGTAGCAGAGGGTGGTGGTGAAAAGGTGGTGATGGTGGGAGAATGGTGGTGTGTTTTATGGTGGTGGTGGCAGAGGGGTTCTGGTGGTGGAAGGGGGTAATGGTAGTGGTGATGGTGAAAATAGGGTGTGGATGGTGGGTGGAGGGGGTAGGGGTAGCAGTGGGGAGGGTGGTGGTGGTGGGAGTATTGGAGGCGGTGGGACGGTAATAGGAGGGGGTAATGGTGGTGGTGGTGGTGGGAGGATATAATAATGGTGATGGAATGGGTAGTGGTGGTTTTAGAGAATAAGGGTGGTGATGGCATGGGTGGTGATCAGGGAAGAAAGTAATGGTGGCCATGGGATGGGTGGTGGTGGTGGGAGGGAGTAATGGTGATGGTGGGATGGGTGGTGGTGGTGGTGGGAGGGAGTAATGGTGGTGATGGTGGAAGAGAGCAATGGTGGAGGTGGGATGGGTGGTAGTGGTGGTGGTGGTGGTGGGAGGGAGTAATGGTGGTGGTGGGATGAGTGGTGGTGGTGGTGAGAGGGAGTAATGGTAGAGGTGGAATGGGTGGGATGGGTGGTGGTGGTGGTGAGAAGGTGTAATGGTAATGGTGGTGGTTAAAGGGGTGAGGATGGTGATGGGAGGATGTAATAGGAGTGGTGGTGGTGGTGGTGGTGGTGGCGTGAGGGGCTGAACACCATACAATAAACAGAGGTAGGACAATTTCTGCCATTTTGGTGAGTTACCCGATCACCAATGTAAAAAAATTGTGGTTGTGGTCGGTATCAACTTCAGCTGCCCAGCGTTATTTATATATATTACACAAACCACACCCAACAAAACCCAGCGTAACTGCGAAAGCCATATCCTTTTTCTTCTATCCCATTCATCCAAGGTTAGGGTTGAGGGTTACCGAGACAAGGGCTAAAGTAACTGGATTCCATTCTTGTGTTAGGTCTTGTAATATTGGTCTTACATACTATCCATATGTATACCGTGATACTGTATGGTGTGTTCAACCCTTTACTGCGGGAGTTTGCTCGTTCGTCGAATGAAGTTGTTTGGACTAGCGAGACTATATATAATAAAGAATCTCACTGGATCGTTGAGGTTAATGAAATTTGTTTCTTATCCTCTCGGTGCGAAAGGTCTTCCTTCTGACCTGGATAAAATCGTTCAGAGACAACAAGAATCTAAAAAAGAATATAAAGGAAAATGAGGAGACAAAACGCTTAGAAAATCAGGTAATGCCTGGAATCAATAGCTCATACAAATAATACAAATGTTTACAGTGGGTCGACGAACTGACTAACATACCCAAACTGAGGACATTTTTCATTTCAACTGTATATACTAAACCTGAGGCACGCTTAACGTCTGACTTGGTTCATATTTCTGACTGGAGTAAAAGTAATTCTATTGTTTAATGCATCAAAAACTCAGTTCTTATATCTTTCAACCCGACAAAATCTTTCGCAGAACTATCCTCTAATTTTCAACAATATCCAAGTCAATCCTGCACCATCTTTGAACATACATGGGGTTTCATCCTCTTGGGACTTATCTTGGAATGAACGTATTACCTCTCTTGTAAAATCTGCTTCCAGGAGATTAGGTGCGCTAAGCCGACTCCGTGTCTTCTACCTCTGCATTGTTGTAGACATTATACAGGGGTTATTTGCCATTGTGTGGTGTACAACTGTCATGTGTGGGGAAGTTTCCTAAATACAGCTCTTCTCAACAAGGTGGAATCAAAGACTTTTCGCCTCATCAACTCTCCTCCTCTTACTGTATCCCTTCAACCTATGTTTCTTTGCTGCTTTGTTACATATTTATTTCTTCTCTATCGCTACTTCAGTGACCACCGCTCTTCCTAAAAGTATGCTTGCATTCTTCGACCATTACAGCCGATGTGTAATACCCTAACAGCAAATTCTCATTCCTTTTCTGTCCAACTCTCTAATGCATGATTTAGCTGTTCCAGTCGCTCATGCATGCAACAGGTCAACTCTGGAACTGTCTTCCTCTGTCTGTATTTCATACTTCCTTTGACCTTCATCTTTAAAACGCAATGTGTCCAGGCATCTCGAAATGACCGGGTCTTGTATTTGGCTCCCTGTTACCTTGTTTATATTTTTTCATGGAAGAATAATCTTAAGCTGGTTTCTAGACTTTGGTTCGTTCTTCCTTGCATTAAAAAAAAAAATGGTTCGTAGGACTGGGAAACACTACTCCCGTCACTGCAAAAGTGTCACAAGGTCCACCCATAACTTTATACATGTATACAAGTAGGAGGACTTTAGAAGTGCAACTGCATGTGGATATCTAGTCGGAGTTGCTGTCTTTTTGTGAAGAAATGTGACTGTGTGACTGTGTGTGTAATATCAAAGGAGACTGGACAGGGTACGAACTGTGACGGCACAAAGAAGGATATACTATTGTGTTCTTTTAAATATCTGTTGCCTGTGAGACTGAAGCCTAGTCAGGAGGACTGATAGCCGCGCATGCTGCCTATTCGACCATCGGAAACTCCTCCAGAAAGAAATGCATGCATCAAGGAGAACTCAGAGCACTCAAAGGCCATACCCGACTATCGGTCGGAGGTTGAACCTTGACCCTAACTGTCCTTGACCTTCTATATTCCTCTCAAGCTCAGGTTACTTCATTTCCTGACCGTGAACCCTTCCACCACCTTTGGGTGAAATTGGATCAAGTGTTTAATCTGTCGTAGTTAAGTTCTTGTTTTCAAAATAGTGTGAATTCAACCGTTATTGACCCTAAACCATTCCACCAAGTTTGGCTTAAATCCGGTTAAAACTGCTTGAGTTAAAGAACTGAACCTTTTCTCTTGCCCTATGGCACCTGCCTCTGATGATTACTGTCAAAACTGAATCTCTTCATCTTATCCTAACCCTCTACCCTTCCGACAAATTTGGTTAAATCAAACCAAAACTATTGTCTGGATTGTCCTTGTCCTTGATTTGTGATCTTTGTGCCGAAATGACGCAAGATCAATCCCTGGCTGGAGTAGAGAGTGATTTAGGGATTTGGCTATCGCTAAAACAATCATATTAATCAATATACAAGTCCCGTCGACATATCAAAAACATCTCGTCTGATAACATTGCACCAGTCCTAAATGAGACTGCACTGGAAGGTACATCGTAAGGATGGCACAGTGATGGAGTCCAAAGGGTGATAAATGATGGTGTGAGACAACCATTGTTGTGTGTAGGAGGACTGCCTGCATTTATGTACATAAGAAGAAAAGACCTGAAGTTTAGCTGATTGTATAGTAATTTAATGATTAATACTTTCCTTTTTGTATAGGTATACGAAAATGCATGGATGTCAAAGGCAACTGTGATTAAGAACATGCCAAGTGAATAATTCAGCTTTTCATGTTAAAAAATATATTCATAATTACCTACTCTTTGTTGAAGGTAAGAAAAAAAAAAATGTGCCTGACTGCGCGTACGTAACAACGAATAAAGTAATAACACCTGTTGATTAACTGCAGAGCTCGGGCGGAATAACGAAAAAGTATAGGGTGTGCATTGTGAAATTATTGTGAGTGGATAAAAGGGGTGTGTGTTGATTGCTGCCTCTACGAAAATTCTCACGTTAACGACAAAACGAGAAATTTGTATTTTGTATTTCAAGTAAATCTCAACAAAACATCAGTATTACAAAGGAAATAATGATATAGGGACTGTCTATTACGCAGGAAACTTACTCCTCCTCTACAATGGTGGTCTGATGCCGAGTATAATAACAGTCAGGTGATAGCAATAACAGCACAAAATACGGATTATACTCAGTTATTTAAAACTATGAGAGTGCACATCAAGACTGACAAAACCACATTCCCATCATCAAAAGCATCATCATTATCTGGACCATCGTTAACATCCAGAAATAATAACACCAAAACAAAGATAATGAACTCCCTCATTAGTGCTAAGGAAAGAACACGCACTTTATTTATTGTCACCGTGTAGTCTTCCAGGGATTGCCTACTACGAGTAAAATAATTTCGATCATCACGAATGGCAAACCACCGAGATTTAAGCGTCAAGCCCCAAGGGATTAAGAGGCAAAGATCTTCATGATTTTGGCCAAACCATTAATCGTGGTAGTTTTTAATATTTTTCACGTCCTAGGTTTTCCTTAAGCATACTACAGTAAAGTCTCCTGTCGTTAGTTTAATTCAAGGTCAGTGAGATCTGGCTGTAGAATATTCACAATATTCAAATCTATTGGAATCTAGTGTCGTTCACCGTGTAGTTTGCATCGTTTGTCACTGAGGGGGCTTTGGGCATTTCCTGAAGCTCATTATGAAGGTATATATTCAAATTACTGAACCTATGTGACGGTCGGTGAAGAGAGGTAGCTTAGTATTGATGGAGACTGCCAAGATGATAGAAAAAGGCGAGTGTACCGCTTTGTGTGTGTGTGTGTGTGTGTGGTTGTGTGATGAGTGAGAGAGAGGTACGCTTTGTGTGTGTGTGTGTGTGTGTGTGTGTGTGTGTGTGTGTGTGTGTGTGAGAGAGAGAGAGAGAGAGAGAGAGAGAGAGTTAGAGAGAGAGAGGGAGAGAGGAGAAACTGTAAGCACTGTCTGAACTGCGTCTATTTACACTACACACTTTAGACCTGAAGGTGAATGTAGGGAAGAGTAAAGTGATGGTCTTTGAGAGAGGTGAAGTCAGTTAATGTACAGTGAGGTTGGATGGTGAGGAATTGGAAAATGTGAGTACGTTTAAGTACTTGGGTAGTGTGATGAGTAAGGATGGAGGTTTGGAGGGTGAAGTGCTTGAAAGGGTACAGCAGGGAAGAAAGGTTGCTGGTTCCTTGAAAGCAGTGATTAGAAACAGGAAAGTGAGCATGGAAGTGAAAAAGTTACTACATGACAGTATTGTGATACCAACTCTAACGTACGGAAGTGAAGCTTGGACGTTGTTGGAAGGACACAAGTCAAGAGTGAGAACAGTGGAAATGAGTTATTTTAGAGGAGCCTGTGGATTAAGAGGAGCCTGTGGAGTCACATGGAGAGATAGGCTGACGAATGAGGATATAAAGGAACGTTGTGGTATTGATGTGGATGTGATAGGGAGCGTTATGAGGAACACACTGAGGTGGTTTGGCCGTGTGGAGAGGATGGAGGGTGAAAGACTGACGAAGAGAGTGTATGTGAGTGAGGTGGAGGGGGGAAGAGGGAGGGGGAGGCCGAGGATGAGATGGAGGGATGGGGTGGAGAGGTATATGAGAGAGGGGGGTGTGAGTTGGGAGCAGGGTAGTGAAATGGCGGGGGACAGGGCGACTTGGAGGCGATTTGTTTGTGGCCACCCCAAACGGGATTGAGGCGTCTGGCAATAGAAAGATAGATAGAGACTTTAGACCAAAATGCCACCTGATCGTTTCAACATGCAATTTATCTCGTACATGAAAAGAAAGCAGACTGAATGACAGACTTGCGCGGAGTTATGCATATACAAACATATAGATAGATATACATCAAATCTCTCTCTCTCTCTCTCTCTCTCTTATTGTTTCCGCTGTCCATTTCCGCTTTTCATTTTTCTTGTTCTCGTTGTGACTCCATTACTGTCAGCACACAGTTTTGTCTTGGTTTTCAGTACAGTATTATTCACTGAGGAAAGAGGGGTGTATGTGCCGGGCAAGGGCAGCGAAGTGGCAGGGGACAGGGTGACATGGAGGCAGTTTGTTTGTGGCCACCCCTTACGGGATTGAGACGTCTGGTTATAGACAGACAGACAGACAGACTATTCATTCATACAGTTTGCTCATTTTCTCTGTTCTTTATCCTCTTATATTTCTTTAAACACTGGACCTCTTCAGACTATATCCCTCTCCACCTAGTTTGTTCAATAATTTTTCTTTCTTCCTGATTGTCTCCTTTATTTTGCTCAAAGAATTAACTTATGTTTAGTGCATCCTGTCCCTAAGCATCTTCCGCGAGGTCCGCTCCTTAATAATTAAGAATCCCTCCAAGCACCAATAGATAACACACACATCCCTGCATGTCTTCCCTAGAACATAATTCAGTAGAAACGGTTTGTTACTAGAGCTCAAGGGTATCTATTTATTTGTCTATCTACATATCTATATATCTGTCTATCTATCTATCTACCCATCTACTGTAAATATATATATATATATATATATATATGTAATCTATCTATCTATCTATCTATCTATCTATATATTTCTATCTATCTATCTATCTATCTATATCTATATCAATATCTATCTATCTATCTATCTATCTATCTATATCTATCTATCTATCTATCTATCTATCTATCTCTATCTCTATCTCTATCTATCTATCTATCTATCTATATATACATATAATATGATTGGAAGTTTGGTGCAGGTAGAGTAAGTATTAGCTGGAAAGGTGGCTGCACCCTTCTTACGTGGGACCAACACACACACACACACACACACACACACACACACACACACACACACACACACACACACACACACAGACGCACACGCACACGCACAGGCACACACGCGCGCGCGCGCGGGGGGAAGGGTGACGTCTTGTGATACACGACTTTTTTTGTCGCTGTTAAGATGAAATTTATGAGAGGGATTGTTTAAGATGAGTGACCAACCTCGCTCATGCCTGAGTTGCATTTCGTGAGCAATAATAATAATAATAATAATAATAATAATAATAATAATAATAATAATAATAATAATAATATTATTATTATTATTATTATTATTATTATTGTTATTATTATTATTATTATTGTTATTATTATTATTATTATTATTATTATTATTATTATTATTATTATTATGTTGAAGTCCTGACGAAACCATGTATCGAACATCTTATATCAGATCTCACCTTTACATATATTCACTGTGTCCCATTGCTGTTTAACTTGATCTGAGCCATAATTTGGATGGACTTGTTCAAACTTATATACGTATTTTTTTTAACTGCATTTTGTTGCCCAGTCTCCCGCCATGTCTCTGAACCTGCGATCGATCACGCATTACCATTTGGCACTGTCAGCCGTACCATATCAGTCGCTAATATAGTACAGCATTGTCCTACTCTCGTGATTATTCATTAGGCCTGCGACGGTGCTTACGGGTGTCTCGCCAAGGCACGGCATCACAGTTATGACTATTTTCAACATAGTCATCACTGCCATTTGCAGAATCATCACCACCTTAAATGACCACTACCACAATATTCATCATCATCATCATCATCATCTTCATCATCATCATCAACATCAATATCGTCATCGCCATCTTCCCCAGTAACACTACCATCTCCAATATCATGGCCACCGCCAGTAAAGCTCTTATATCCCGCATTATAAACTACTGTAAGTGGGAACGATATGAAAATTCAAGTACTGTAAATAATAAATAAACCAAGGGGAAAAAAACATCAGCAGCTACCCAGGGAAATAACTCATTCATCCATTCATTCATTATTCACGCCTCCAACTTTTTCGGGATGGTACATGATAAAAAGAAAAAAATGTAAAAGAGGTCCTATCCAGTAAAAGCACAAAATTCCTGTCACACAGCCTTCTAGCGTGCCAAGAGCAAATGAAGTGGAAAGAGAGAGAGAGAGAGAGAGAGAGAGAGAGAGAGAGAGAGAAAGAGAGAGAGAGAAACGAGCCGAATAAAGAATGAAGGAGCGGAGGGGGAAGTAAGAGACGCTTTGGAAGATGAATGGGTAATTTTAATCCCCCACAACGAGGAGCTTCACATTTGAATAACATCGCCCGACCGAAGGAACACTGTGATAGATGGCATCGTAATGGGATGGCTCACGAGAGGGGGTTCGCTACACGGATTCTTAAGGGGCAGTCTCTCAGATAACAGTAATAGCCCGTACTTTACTGCCCCTATTATGGTCTTGGCTGTCCCGGGATGTAAGAGACCACCCTGCCTCCAGCCACTTCTTAGATTAGCGCAGTGTCTTGTCAGCTCACGCCCTCCTCAGACCGAAGATTTGTACAGTACCGGCCACAGCTCTCAGAAAAAAAAGAATAAATAACTTGACGACAAGGACATCATGAATTTAAAAGGAGGCACGAAAGTGAATGGTTAATGATTATATTATTTCTGTCCTTCGTCTACGAGTTCTTTCTTGCACTGAATAATATCGCCTGGTGGTAGCATGAACACAGATGATAACAGCCTATCCCAGTGTGCTGAAAGTCGGGTGCAGGGACCTAAATCCACGAGCCTTATTTTAAAGCATTTAGATATTTGACTGTCAGTCGAAGTACATACTTTTTATCATACTTCGATTAACGTCAAAACTACTTTACAAGGCTTCTTAGAGTGTCTGACACCAAAATGATAAAGACTATCACTATTAACTTGTTAGCCGAGAAGACAGCACTTTATTTCATTCCATATTCGGAAGAACGATGAAATTCTGCCCACAGAAAGTCAGCGCAGCCAAGGAGTGATGGGAAGAATGTTAACTTTTCAAAGTCGTGTCTCCTTTTGTGTTTAATTCCAGTTCAAAACAGACGATTACATTCGTGAGAATGGGTCATAGAAACTGTGTGTCAGCATTGTCACTATTGACCCTTTCATGGTCGGGACTACTATAGTTTTATGTTCCAGGTTAACGCCAGCTTATCCTTCCAGCGCTCCAACATGTATGGAGGTTCACTCTTCTTTAGTTTCAGTGTAAGATTCATAATAATCATTTAGTTACTGCAAGACTTGAGAAAAAATTATCTGGTTTAACAACCAATATGCAATGTAATCACGATTCCCATACACGTTACGCTAGCTTGTCCGGCCGATCAATGTTTCTCAGCTTGAACACTCGGGACGCGCACATACAAAGCCAGGACACAAAATCGGTTCCAGCAAGACTACAGAGATGTTGCGCGGTTTCTCGGGGTACCATGCTGATCCATTAAGACTCATGTGCCCAGCAGTTTGGAATTTTCACAGTTGCAGAAGAGAGTGTTTATCGTGGGATGATGATCATTACACTTGGGGTAATTATCGCAATGGAACGCATGTAGCAGACAAAATTCAAGAATAGTATGCAATACCCAATGAAAGCTTTAAAAAAAAAAAAAAAACAGTCACGCCATGTTGTCTACAGCAGTAGTAGAATTAGGCCTGGCAGGCGTTCCCCACCCCCCCCTCCCCCGTTGCGGCCAAAATTAAAAACCCCACTGGTTGAAGGCATCCCCTGCACTTCCCTTAGGTCGGAAACAGACCAAAATTTGACAAAGTAAACACTAAGAGCACCTTCACAATTTTGCTTACCTGATCCAGTACCTGAAAATGCATGGTTAAGAAGTTATATTGAAATTTCACCAGAAATTTAGGCAATGCAGGAACTATAGCCCTACTGCGCAACCCACAAATAAATTTATATTTTGATAAAAATTTGCCATGTTACATCGTGTCCATTAGGACAAAATGAGGGGTTGGATAACTCAACTTTCATTTTTTAAGAACCACCCAAATATTCATATATCTCTATCTATATGCCTAGGCTGCTTCCCCCTAAGAAAGGGGAAAAAAATATATATATAATTATATCTATCTATCTATCTATATCTTTATCTACATCTATCTGTCTATCTATCTATCTATCTGACTATCCATCCATCTATCTATCTATCTATCTATATACGGTATATATATAAACTTGTGATGGACCACGTACCGGTACCCCTATGTAGCAAATATTATAATGGTAGTGAACCAGTGGAACAAAATTCTCTCTCTCTCTCTCTCTCTCTCTCTCTCTCTCTCTCTCTCCACTTTACTAGCTCTAAGCATGGAAAACGGTTATCGGGTTGATATTTTATAAACGTTCCGGTAAAAAAAAAAAAAAGGTCTTTAACACTTGTCATTATCATCATCATCATCATCATCATAATCACGGTCCCCCTTTTCCACACTATCACTTACGTATTAAGCGTGATTCTGCTTTTATGACAGCGCTATGGGAGGCTCTCAAAAAATCATCAATAGAATTATAATCGTGTCTCAGTTCCACAAAATTAATAAATCACGAAGGGTTACTATAGTGAGTTACCGGATACTATTCTAAGTCCATCACTGCTGAGGTCTCTTTTCCCAGTTTCAGTCGTCTGGTAGCAACAGCGGTAAAATAAAAATTCTTCTCCTAGAATAAAAGGAAACTGAGTCCTTGCTCCGATCAGTTTTTCTTTTCTTTTTTTCTGCTAAGAATGTCCTCTCGAACTGAAAAGAAGTATTCGCCATAAATTCTTCCAGTATAATGACATCAAATTTAATTGTTTATACCGCTCGAAGATGTTCTTACATTTCAAAGAGACCTCCCCGAACTGAAGGGACTGATGGGTTGGGCATGACCAGAAAACAGGAGCAGAAAAAATAATCATCAGTGTCCCCGGAGAAATGGGCCATGTACCAATTTACCCTTCATTTAGTCCTTCCAAATATAGCACTGCAAAAAGACCTACTGGAGGCGAGGTTGGGTGCTCATATTACTGCGTTCGTAGTTATGAGACATTAGGTTTCAGTTCCAAGGTAGCTGGTATATAGTATTTGTTGTTGTTGATGTTGTTGTTGTTGTTGTTGTCGTTGGTTCGCATGCAATGTGAATTCAATGGACTGCAGGTTGAAGGTGTCTTTTTCTTGCAGTTCACAATTCTTCTTTTGAGGGATGAGGAGGGAACTGAGGGAGTTTTGGATAACCGGACACCTCCACAACCAAGTTATATCAGCGCCACCACATGGAGGCGCCCCTTTCCATCACCCCAAGGAATCTAGGGGAAATGTTTAGAGATTCAGTACGTGGTCAGGTGATGCAGTGGTTAGGCGCCCCAGTCATAGTGATGGCCATGCATTGCGTGCTTGAAATCTGTCCCTGAAAAATTTTCGACGAAGTAGTGCCGTAAGGACAGTAGGCTGGCCATCCATCCTTTATTGTATTGGACGATAGTAGCCTAACACCAGGTCACTAAAACCTAATATGGGATTTGGTTGTTAGCGTTTGGGTGGTATTTGTGTCATTTTTTGTGACTTCTCTTGGGCCAGTAGCATGCCATAATACAACTTTTTCCTGTTGAAATACACTGTATCTATAAAATTCCCCAGTCTCATGAACCTGCCATGTGCAAGCAATAGCCGTAAAGAAGTCTTGTTTGGGTTGGGATCTAAGAGTATGCTATGATAGATCACGTTATATTTATGCTATACAATAATCGCTCTACCCAAAATCAAGAGCTCAGAATCATATAATTAGCTTTGAGTGTTTTCTTTGAAAAAATAACAGCAACGTTTGATAATGATTGAAATACAACCAGATGTCATGAAGCTCTAACGTTAGTCTTGAATCCATCCCCTTATTTACGAGTTAACTGTGACACTGACTTACATTTACTGTACATAGGTGACTGGTGAGGGCAAAAGTGAAGGTGATTTTGAGGGTGAAGGTGATGGTGAAGGTGACGGTGAGGATAAGGTAACGGATTGGGAGAGAGATGAGGTTGAGGGTGAGTGTAGAATAAGGTGAGCATGAGGGTGAAAATGAATGATGGCAATGGTGAACGTGAGGATGAGTTTGAGGGTGTACTGTGAGGATCATGGTGATGGTGAGAATGGTGAGGTTCAGAGCGGGTGTTAACGCGAGGATGAGGGAGAGAAAATTACACCTGGGCTACCTGGCTGACACTGCCTGGGCGTCCTTTGATCATCCTGCAAGTGTATTAGATAGTTTATCAGTGGCTTAGCCACAGTTTTCATTGCTAGGAACTTCCAATGAAAACTATGAAAAGTATCTGAAAACACAGACACTTTTTCTGTCATTAACAGGAAAGATATTGATAAAATTAATCTCTCCAGATGGAAATACAGAAAATATATCTCCTGACAGGCTTTATGTATGAATTTGATGAATCCTCCGAGTTTGAGATAACCTGTGCAAACACAAAGAAAATTAACATTCTGAAGCAGTAAAAATATTGTTGCCTAACAGCTAAACAAAAGACAATATTTTTGGAGAGAAAGAACCATTCCTGGTCCCACAGCCGTGTACAGTGTCGGGAACATAAAGGCAGAGGCTGTCAGCACTGCACATCTGCCAAAATTCTGAACATGGTACTGAGTCTGTGACCTTCCTGGCTACCTGCACACTGCCATATGTATTCCCCACCACCATTCTGGAGACCGACATTTTTACTTTTCCTCGTCAGTTTATGTCCTGAGTTGTCTTTGGTGTTCTTTTCCTTGAGTTTTCCACCGATCTGACGATATTGCTCGTGATTTTAATAATGCTTTTAAAGATCATGATTTGTTCCTTTTACTGTCTTCTTTTAATCATTATTTCCGTAATGTGTTTATTACATTTCCCTGCATTTTTTTTCATTAATGCTTTAAGTACTTGCATTTCCTCTACTCTCTCGGCTAATTTTGCCCCATGAATAAACTAGAAACATTTGATTCTGTTGAAATTGTGACATCGCTGACAGGAATCAGAGGGAAAGGTTGAAAGAAGTTTATGTTGCTCAGTTAGAAGCTGTTAAAATGGACAGTGTTGCTACCACACAACTCTACAAAGATAAGCAGGAAAAACCATCATGGATCGGTTTTAGACGATGAGATAAAATTCCACTAAGTTTATTCACAGCATACCAAGAGGATGGATGATTTTAGAGATTTTGATAAGGAAGGTAATGGAAGTAACACAGGAAGCAACTGACTGAGAAATTCCCAGCTTACTGACGACGAAGGTTTGTTTCAGTCAATCAGGGAAGGAGCTACGAAAAATGAAAGCTAAGAGAGATCCTGAAAAAAGACAAAAATTGCATAAGTAGAAAAGGAAAGTTGTATTTAACACACACATTCAGCACGTTCCAGTCAAAGCAGGAGATAAGGAACTAAAATATATTCAAGAATACATGCTGTAGACCAAAGACAAGCAGTTCGGAGAGTTGCAGTTCTTGGCAATGGCATCAAGTGAAGATCACGAATGTGTTGGTGGCCTCTTGGCAAACTTAGGAATGCCAAACGAAACCGCCTGTACGTGAAAAAAATGAACATCATAGGTGATCTTCATGTTTTAACCTCTGGACAGAAAACCTAGATTCTGGGGAAAAAATCATTGAAACGTAAACTTAGCAGTGCTTAGAGAGAATTGGAGAGCGTTATCTTTGGTATTACATACAGTGATATAAATAAGGTATAGATTTTGGATAAGACAACAGACGAAGGTAGATGATACAAATTACCGCAATAAAAGAAAAAAAAAATAAATATGGACAGGTCACGTCCCTTGATTAACGCAGCATATGGAAAACCAGTTCTGTTGAGAGACAGCAAAGAGATAAAAAGGAAGAGGCAGAGAGAAATCAAAATGGAGAGGTTAGATCTTAAAATTCGGTGGGATGTGATGGAACAAGTCAAAGTGGAAAGAAATATTACAGGTTTCCCTCTTGCAGTTGGCTGTCTCTGGCTGTCGGTAATGATGAGTGATGAAGATTAAATGTGCGTCCTTCTGCTCAAGATGGCGTGATTGAAGAGGTAATTTCCTTCCACTTTTCCCCACCCAGCCGTATTCCTTCGATGATCTCCAGAGTGGCCAATCAGACTGATGAAATGTTATTTCTTCCTTCAATTCATTAAAGAAAAGTACCATGGTAATAAGCTGGTAATGGCAGTTAACACGCTCAGGTTCCTGTGACTCAGCTGAATAAAACCGATTGTCGTTAGATGGATATAATACAAAAGCTGTCCCGACCACGAGGGGGTTTACGATACCAGTTTTAACATTCAGGATGCCATGATGTATTATGCTGAGTGAAACTGTCTGGCGTCGGACGGAGTATTAAAATAGCGTCGCCACGACACCATGAGAGGTTTAACAATTTAATGCATCCCTGATCATATTTGTGTAACACTCATGAGATTAGGCAATACTTTGAGGTATTTAACATAACCCCTTCAGTACGTCATTGTCTTGTGCAATAAACTTTTGTATCTACCAGGCACATTTATGCAGCTTCGGAAACTGCTCGTATGGAAGGAGTTACGAAAATGGTAATGAGATTAGTGATAAAGCGCTAAATAGCCTCTTAACCCCATATGCACGGGAAGGAGTCTTGCAGTTCTGTATCCATTGATTTTGTTTCATAAAATTGGTGACTGCGAAAATGTTTAAAAATAAAGTGGCACTCTTCTGAAGTTGGCTTACGGAGATTATTTCAAGCCGCTTCGTTTTAAAGTGGTTCTTCCCTAGATGAATAATATTATCTGTAGCCAGAAGGAATAAAAATGAAAAGACGTCATCATAGAGAAAGGGATTTATTTTATGAACTATGTAATTACAGTTTTTTCATGTTAACACCACCACCACCACCACCACCACCACCACCAACACCACCACCATCATAATAATCATACTCGTAGTCACTACATTCATCATCATTATCATTATTTATACCTTCTAATACTCACTGGAACATTATGGGGTATGTAGGGTTTGCAGCCAAAAATAGGAAAACACAAAACCTGGC
Organism: Coenobita brevimanus; assembly: GCF_032717465.1. Taxonomy (NCBI): domain Eukaryota; kingdom Metazoa; phylum Arthropoda; class Malacostraca; order Decapoda; family Coenobitidae; genus Coenobita; species Coenobita brevimanus. Next base: position 4,004,837 of record NC_137016.1, on the reverse strand, counting down.
CAATTAGTACCCTGGCTATAAGGCTATATCCACTCTCTCTCTCTCTCTCTCTCTCTCTCTCTCTCTCTCTCTCTCTCTCGTCACGATGCGAACCCCTCCCTGTAAGCAGTTGAGTGTATCCCCCTTAAAATTTAGGATCACTTAAAGACGGCTGTATCCCTGCACGCCGTATCATCACTGCAGTTTAGTGTAGGGGGACTAGGGTGACCTCTACTGTTTCATATCGTACAACACGGGCTTCAGATCCTTCCGTGGCATAAGATAAGGAATAATCAAAGGAAGTACACCATTATTAACAGTGTGGGTTAAATTATTCGGTCTGATTAATGTACTCAGAATTGACTTGGGGTGTAGGGAAATTGTTAAAACTGCATACGGCGTTTTTTTGTTTTGTTTTCAGGGGATAAGAACCAGTTTTCAGGGGTGATGGAAAAGGACCCCTTCCTGTGGTGGCACGGATATAACGCCGCGGCCCCACTGCCTGGTTATACATAATTCCCTTACCTACTTCCCTATCCCCTGAAAGTAGAGGTCGTGGCCTGCATGAGATGGACAACTTTAGCTTGCGCCCCACCCCCTGCACGTTTAGCTGAGCCAGGGGTTGCGACTTCTACTGTAACTACCACTAAAACTACAACTATGAAATTCAGCTACAATTTTAGTTGTTCGTTTTTCGGGAGTGGGGCTACCCTTCTGCATCTCATTCCAAAATCTCGTTAGGTTTTGGAGCACAATGAGACAATGCAAAAGAACATTTCTGATGGTCTTGAACTAATCAAACGAAACTCCAAATAAATGGACTTTTTGTGACTTTTTGAGATCTTGTACTTCGATATGCTTTCCAGATGCTGTAAATGAACTATTGACAGCAACTGTCTAGCCATGAGTAAAAGTTCTCAAAAAATCCCCTGCCAGTGTTGAGTTCAGTCTTCCATAATTGTCATTCCTTCCCAGACATCCACAGGGAAAAAGGGAAACACGAAATATTCCAACCGCTTTCTTGTATTCACATCTTCAGGGGGCTCTTCCCTGATGATAAGAACACACGAAAGTGCCTGGGATATTTCGTGTTACCTTATTCCCTGTGGATATCAGCATATCAGAAAGTATCTCTCCTTCTCATACTCTTTTGTTGTGTACTTCGCACTTCAGTAAGAAAAAGTTCATGTTAAACTTTCCATTGCCAAAGCCTGGAGAGAAGTGTCTGGGAACCTTTGCTCACGACTGTATCTCCTAACCTTCTGTCCAGTAAAGATTTCCGCCCTTCCGCCTTCACTTGAGCTGCCCACCACTCCTCGTTAGCCTTAATTCTGCCTTCCCTCGCTACCATAATACCCTCCCTCCTTTTTATTTCTGTGTTTTTCTTCTTTCTTTATTCTCTCTTGCATCCCGTTAGCAACAACCTTCATTAACCATATTGGCACAACGATGTATTTTGTATTGTGGTATATGCATGCTGCTGTAACAAGATTAAACTGAGCTCAGGAAAGAACTATTTTTTTTATCCAAGGAAGAAAAACAAAAAACAAAGGCCAGGAGCCTGCAAATTTCTCCCTCCAAGAAAAAACGAAAACAAGATAACAGAGAGTCAAATTCAAGATCCATTGCGTAGAGTAGTGCAGAATTAAATGTTTTTGCTGTCTTCGAAAGATTTCCTTCACCTCAGAAAAGGCCTCTTGTAACTTAAATGTTTTCATATTGCTTATTAACCATCCCCTCCCCGGAGAGGCTCGGAAAAATGTATTGTTTTCAATCGCTTTGTCTGTTTATTTGTTTGTCTGTCTGTCTGTTTGTTTGTTAACAACTTTACGTTAAAACTACTGGTGCTATTTTGACTAAAATTACAGGGATGTTGGGCTATGATCTGATCACCTGATTAAATTCTGGGCCAAATTGGGTCAAGACCAAGGCTGTAGTCTAAAAAAAAAAAAAAAAAAAAAAGGGGGAGGGACCGTAAAGAGTCTTTTTTTCGCCATAAACCCATTCAAATTCGTCATATCGACATGAAACCAAAACCTAAAGTTGCATCTTTCAAATCTGCATCCTATACCGGTAACTTGCTTCATCATGGGGGTCACCCCCCAGTTAGCGGTAGGGGTGTCAGTGTCAGGAGTCGGGCCTAAAATTTCAAATGGGCATAAAATAGTCAATTTTCATCCGATTTACTCTAAATTTGACACATGACATATTAGACAAGATATCCTGTTGTGTTTACACTTCAGCACTAAAATGACTGCCGGGGACGGGTTTCCTGTACTTTGGCACCGCTTCATGTTTCTACTCTTATTTTAAATTTTTGCTTTCATCTTTATTTTTAAAAATTGAATAATGTTCTTATTTTTTTTTCTTTCTTTTTTTTTCGTCACGCCATCGTCAAAAGAATGTATTTAGGTCAGATGGATCTCCTGTAGTGGCAAGGCTACAAGAAAACTCAGCTATCCCTATAAGTACAATGAAATCTCTTGATAACTTCTTGTCTTGAATAACTTAGATCTGATTCATTTGAAAAGGAACCTCTTCCACTAACTCATACAGTCACTGCAGTTTAATAATGGTGTTTGTTTCATGATTTGCTTTCCACTAAGGGGTCAAAAATTTTTCAACACAATCACCACTGTATTATATTCCAGTTTAATTTGGTTTGTCTTTCCCTCTGTCCACAAACTTTAACCTGTCTAAAGTTCCATGCATCCTGCCACCTCAAATACCGGTATAATGGATTCTGAGTATAGCTTTATCGTGTTTGATTTTTTTTTTTAGAACAACTTTCAGATCTGAATGCCTCCTCTCTTTGATAACCCCATCAATGCTGTATGCTTTCTTATCTTCTCGATGACTGGACGGTGTGATCTGGGAAAGGGAAGATTTGTCTTAGTGAAGGGTTACGAAATACGTTCTGTAAGTTTTTCAATGTGATGACGTCATTTTTTATTGCGACGTTCGACCATAGATGATTTGATGGGCTTTGAGGTGACTCCTGCTTACTAAATTTTTGGTGCATCTGGGAAACTGCTCTTAGTGGAGGAGATAGACACATTAACAACTTGATTACGATGATGATTTCTTGCACCTGATTCTTGAAGACGAGATAGGTGTCTTCAGGTTAATAAGATTGATTTGGCGTAAGTCAGGTGTTTTCAAAGGTTAATAAAGTCAATTTGGTGTTCATAGGTAGTTGTCTTACTGTCTTCACGGGTTAATAAAGTCAATTTGCCATTCTAACATCTTCAATGATTAAAGTTGAATTGGGGTGTAAAGAGAATATAAACGTTATAGATGCATTCATATATCAACTAATTCCAATTCATTCCATTCATCACATTTGTGTTGTGGTCGCTGCTCAGTAGAATTTCCTTAAATCTACCAGTTAATCTTTTATCTGTATTCCCCACTGTTCACTGTAGCTTTAGCACTCGCGGTTGTCTTTACCTGCATTTATTATTTCCTCTAGACTCACAGTAAAAAAAAATAATAATAATAATCTTTGCATCATAATTTTATTTGGGCTGTTTTAAATGAACATGTTTGTCCCACACTATTTTATTTTCTCCAGTCAACACATCCATTCCTTTCTACATTAACATTATGCCTACACTATCATTATCATAACTATTATCATCACCACCAATATCCTTAACACCACATCCATCACTACCATTGTTATCACTGCCACTACAATCACAACCACTATCAAACTCACCACTTTCTTCACTATTACTGTCGTTACTACCACGAAAATCATTACCACCATCATCGTCACAGGCATTTCCACTCTGAATCCTGTAAGTCACATCCCTTACCCCGTGTTAAATCGACAGAATTACAACCTTCTATCTTCACGTTTTCTCACAGTATTTATTTCGTCCTACCGCTCATGCAGTTCGGTATCGACTATATGCTTAAAACAGTAAATGTGTAGGCAAGACCCCAGTATCAGACGGTCATCTGCGAAACCCATGATGAGAATAAAACATGTCTGGCCTCTGTGACTAGCTTCCGAAATCGCTCTGTTACATGGCATTCTGCTGGAAAGGAACGCCTTCACGTGGTGGCACTGATATGACCAGGTGGCTCCACTATCTGGTCATACAAACGTTCCCTAGTTCCTTCCCTATCACCCAAAAGGAGGATGGTGGACTGCAGGTGAAGGGTTTCAACCTGCAGTCCACTGGGTTAAAATTCAGATGAACTGGGGCTGCAACTACTACTACATCTACGTGGCATGAAAGCTAATTACGTCCAATGGTCAAAATTGCTCCATAAATTAGTGCCAGAAATTGCGGCCTTGCATTCACTTTTACCCATTCATTTTTAACCCCCCTCATATGACATACGAGCACATCATTTTTTCACGCTCCTTCCAAACAATTTAATGCTTCTCAAGAATTACCTCTCTGACTGATGGGAAAAACCCTGTAATTAGCTCTCACTGTGATAATTATTACTGTTTATTCCTGCCACTGCCAAGCAATTTTATTCAACTCAGGAAGGACTTCTCGCGGTGAAGGTATCAGGAGTACGACTGAAAATGACCTGCACGCCACCATCACCTGGACTGTTGCATGTTCCCGAGCTGTTAATTTGTGTTCCTCTACCACCTACTTCTGCTTCACGATTTTCGTTTTTACTCTTACTGCAGCCAGTCGCTTTTTATTCAGCTTAGGATACACATTTTGAACTGGACAGGTAAAATATAACCTTCGTTTGCCCCCTCCTTACCAGAGACCTCCCTTAAGTTGAGTAGAAACGTTTCGTGGCGCCTATAATAAATAAAAAAAAATTGCGTCATCGGATTCACGAAGTTAGATGTGACCGAACCGCAAAACCAGCGCCTGATCCGAGAATCATCTGGATAAATTATACCGACAGAAGACATGCTTATTGTGAGGCAATAATCACCTCTTTCAGTAATAGGTGGCAGTACTGTGAAATGACATAGCCTAACTGTAAATGCATATCTGTCTCTTGTTGGCGATTCCCCGACTCCCTTAATAGCTGATTCGTCGATGAATTTGTGGAAGGGATAACTCTGTACCTCATCCTTCAGTCAGTTATATTTCAGTATATTTAGCACTTTGAGCCGTATTCTTTGGGGCTCACGCGGCTCTCGAAAACTTGTTCCCTGCCAGTTTATTGTGGCACATTACACCATATTTCTTTTTGTGTTACCTTTGTGTACGATAGACATATGAAAGTACATAATTTCTCTGCAAGAGAATACTGGGGTAAAATTCACACACACAAAAAAATGTTGAAAAAGCTGTGTTAAAGAACCTTCTAACTCCAGCTGAATGCGACTATTGATATCATTGTCTATTTTTCATCATGCAGTATAACTCTAAAATATCTGAATATGCTTAAGACAGATAAAGCAGCAGAAATAAGTGCAATGTAATCTTGGATTTTGTATCATCTCAAGGTTCACCCAATCACGGCTCAGCAATCAAGTTTGGAGTGGCCCAGTTTGGTCAAGTTAAAATGAGTGTACCATGCGCACCTAGCTCCATAATGAATACTGATGGAAGACAGAATAATCACCACATTATCAGTCTGTCCTATTCAACCCTGTGTGAGATGCTGAGACCAGAGCCTAGGCTAGCATTGACCAGAACATTACATTTGTGTATGAGAAGTCGTCGTTGAGATCAATGAAATTATCTCTTAGTAGCGTAGCCTGGTAAGGAAAAGCCAACAGCACTGAGAAGGTGTTCAGGATAAGTGACCGGCCCTCACCCCCAGTAGCATTACCTGATTGAAAACCTCCAGTCGCTCCCTGAGGATTTAGATCGATGTGCAGGTCATCTAATTTTCTCCTCGGGTAGCACTTAGACCATTACATCACCAAATGATGGTGGTAGGTGGGGGAGCCCATTATCCACTTATTTGATGTAATGCTGCCTAATTCTTTCTTCATGCCTATCGTTCTTTTTTTTATGTGTTTGTTCTCAGCTTTTCCCATTTTTCCTAACCCCTCTGCCACTATTTAGTACTCTTCTTACCACTTCAGGTTGCCCTACACTGAGCGACAAGCAAAATGATTTCCTGTGACTCCTGAAACCATTTGCAACTCTGAGTGATAACCATATTGCCAAATAAATGGGTGAAGTGAAGCCTACTACGGTGTCGCTGTTAACTGGGTTGAGACGGAAATACACCGTCCACGCAGAAACCAGACGTTCACACTGATCCCCGTGTCTCGCTGTGGGGAAGCTGCCAGCAGGATGAGAACATCGGTTCAGTGCACGAGACGGCTTTACACGGGTGATTGTCTGCGGTTGATGAATCTACTCTATCCGACAGACGGGGATACCTCAACAATAACAACAGCAATAGTAACATCATCAAATTTAAAGAAAAGGCTTAAAGTGGTGTGCGAGTTTCATACCAGATATTGACCCTACATACTGTTGCATTTATCCATTAATTTACCCAGTCTGAAACTAATTTCAGAAAGTTGTGAGATATTCAGAGCTACTCGGCAATAACCAGAGTTAGGTTCGGCTTTATTAGTAATACAGAGGTCTTTCCGTATTGTTGGTTGGGCTGTTTACACAGTTTCCAAAGCATATAAAAACCGAATGGGATCTTAAAAACCTGAACAGCAGTACTCATATGGTGTCTGACTGCATTAGTTGAGAAGCTCAGAAATGTGAATGAATCACTGATCGAGCTGGACATGTGTTTGGTTAGCACATATAATTTTACTGCAAGTGACAAAAAAAAAAAAAAAAAAAAAAAAATCAACACATTTACTTACCATTATATTTTTGTGGATGACACTTTAGTATTCATATTTATTTATTTATTATTTTTTTTTCTGTTCATGTCGATGCTAAAATAGTTTCTGCACCATGCAAGAGGGTGATACAGGTGTTATAAGCAAAATGAATATTTAAGGAAGAGGTGCTGAAAGCCATCAGCATACATGGCAGTACCGACACAAGTACTGAAGCTTCATTCTCCGTGCTAAATTATTTCAGTACTATATTATCTTTTTTAAGCTTATTATTGTTACCCCGTATGAAAGGGCAAATTATTTCCCTCAGGGAAGCTTTTGTCCTGATATTTTTTCATCACCTTGTAGTGCTGCATGATGAGTGAATGGACGTATGACTTTTATCACTGAACTCCTGTTTTCTTTTTCCTGTCTCTTGCACACGTCACATAAAGTGGAATGCTGCTATAAGACTGCGGTGATAACGATGATTGTGTTGATGATAATAACTAAGAATAAAGTCTGTGAATCAGGTAGGAAGGAGGAAGGACGGGAGAATGGATTACTGAGACGGTAGACTGAAATTGTTTAAATTACGGGGTACTGTAATATGGACTGACAAAGAGACAGAACTAAAAAAAAAAAAAAAAAAAAAAAGGAATCAGGTACGAATAAAAAAGAAAATGTTGAATCAAGTACGCAAGAAGAGTGAAGTGGAAGGAAGAATATTGAGAGAGCAGAAATAAATGAGATGAAATGAAGAGAGAAACGAAGGAACAAATGGAAAGAAAGACGAATGAGCTGAAGACAAGAAGAAAGACGGAAGACAGGGAGACTGAGAAGTGAAAGATGAATGACTGAGGCCGAGCAAGGCAGAAGGGAGGAATATTGAAAATGAAGATAGGAGAAAATCTGAGAAGGAGGGAAGACGAGAAAGATGAGAGGGAAGCAAGTAACGAAGAACTGGAGAAGAAATGATGGACGATTGAGAAGGTAAGAAGGAACTAAGGGAGACTGGGGAGGCAGGAAGGAAGAAAAGATGAAAGAATGACAAGGAATGCACGAAGGAATGAAGGAAAGAAATTTAAGCTGGCAGGAATATATAACAAAAAAAAGAAGGAAGACTGAGATGAAAAGAAGGAAGGTAGTGAGAGCGAGGTGGCAGGAGAGAAGGACTGAGAGAGGCCAGGATTGGACTGCCGTAAGGGGTCAATACTATACGGGCGGCGTGGAAGTAACTCAAGAGATATTGCACCTTGAAAGAGATGTTGTCGATACCACCAAACCATTCTCGAATATCGTAACAATTTTTTTCAGACCAAACTTTGTGTGTCAAATTTTATGCAAAGATAGGAAAGCAAAGACGAAAACAGAGAGAGAGAGAGAGAGAGGGAGAGAGAGAGAGAGAGAGAGAGAGAGAGAGAGAGAGAGAGAGAGAGAGAGAGAGAGAGAGAGAGAGGTAATAATTTGAAAGATTAAGAGGTATGTGTTAAGGGGTAAGAAATGTGCTGAACATCTTATCACACAAGCTTGTTTTACGATTGCTAATAATTTTTTCGAATCTAGTTTGCTCGGCATTTTAGTAGAAATCTAGTATCCACTCAGGATAGAAAGCAAAGGATATTAACCCCTACAAAATCAAATGTCAAACAGAATGCTAATCTACATCAAGCACATGCGCAGCGATAAGAGATTTGTATTACTGAAGCATTCTCGCAATTTAAATGAATTTAATTAGTGATCCTGCCTCGCTTGGATGCTATAAATCCGACGTATAATATCAAAAGTGTCCCATTAATCAAACAACTGCTCTGACCGGCAAATGAGATGCTACCACTGGGAGGAAAAACCAGCTGTTTGCAAATATCACGGACGCGCTTACTGTTTGTCTGTGCATGTGAGAGTTTTCCATCATCCAGCACTGTTACTTGTTGGTGTCCATGTGAAAAGACACCCAGGACGACTGTTCCCTAACTGACCAATTAGCTACGCAAAAGACTTGGAATACCAATCATCTCTCATTAGACCGCTGGACAGGAGAGAGAGAGAGAGAGAGAGAGAGAGAGAGAGAGAGCAGTGTGTCCACAGTGAAGCAGAAGACATGCATGTAATTAGCTGAACAGTCACAGTCAATGACCAGTGAAATGCGCTTTGTGAGCGAAAGCGTGACGAGCGAGTGAGTGCCATGTTATCGCAATTTCTCTCTGAAAAGTGGAATATGGGTGTAGCAGAAAGGAAAAGTTTGAATGTTTTGGGTATGAGGTGTCTGAGGAGTATGTGTGATGTGACGCCTATGGATCGAGTGAGAAATAATGAAGTGCGAAGGAGAACTGGAGCTGTGCGGAAGATGGCTGATCGAGTTGAGCAGAGGGTGTTGTGCTGGTTTGGGCATATGGAGAGAATGGATGATGAGCGACTGGTGAAAAAGATAACTGGATCAGGTGTGAGAGGTGTAAGGCTGAGAGGAAGACCACGAATAGGATGGACGGACAGTGTGAAGAGAGCGTTGGATGCGAAAGGGATGTCTGTTGAGCAAGGAAGAGTGGCTGCGTGTGATAGGATTGACTGGAGAGAAACTGTGAATGAATAAATGATGACGCAGCCCTGATGGGATATTCTCCCGCATTTGGTCTGATCAGCTGATCAGGTCAGATGTGGGTAAGGGGATGGGTCCATTATGATGTGGCAGGGGTAAACCAGCTCTTCTGTCGTGCCCTGCTGCGGATGTCGCTGATTGCACTGCGCAGTTGACCCTCGTGCGGTGTGGTGAGGTGAGGATCTGTCCCCTCTCTCCTTGGTGCTAAGATGCAAATGAACGTGTGTGTGTGGATGAGTAAATTGGGAGTGTCGTCCTTTCTCGACTTCTTCTCTTTCTCTGGGGGAAGGAGCCTAGGTAAATAGATAGATAGATTTTCAGGTATCATTTAAGGTGAAACATGTAAAATTACTGTTGTGTGCAGGTACAGTATAATGTCATATCATGTTTTTCGCAAAGTTCTTCATGTACTTATACTTTACTCATTTCTCACGTACCTCCTATTTCACCGGTCCCCAATATACCTGTTATAAAAATGGTAACAGAGCAAAGTCATCAATCACAGGTACACCCTTTCTTCTTCATG
>NC_137016.1:3922500-3992500 GCF_032717465.1 Coenobita brevimanus | reverse complement strand
TGGCAAACAGTGAAGTGTTATTGCAGTTTGTATACTTTCGGTACTTGTGAAAATAATGAAGTGAAGTTGGAAAGCATGAAGTGTAATTATTTGGAAAATAAAGACAATGAACTTAAGAAGCCAGTGTTTGTTTACGACGCCGAGCTGATCTTGTGTGGTGTACACCGAAAGGCTGACCATAGGAAGAACACCTCACTGGGCAACGTCCTTCCTATACTGTACTACTGCTGTTGGAGCCTGTGGCAGTGTGGGGTGGGGACGTAACAGTATCATGCTGACATCGCTTGCAACTCGACTCTATTTATTGCAGAGTGCAGTGAACTGTGCAAATGTCAGCTTTTCCATTTGTGAGTATAATTCTCCCAACTTAACTGTAGCATTTTGTTCGGTATAAGTCGTAATCATGTCTGGCTTACATCTGTTACCAGACCGGTTCGGTATAGGAGGATTTTCGGAAATTTATGTGAGTTACAGGGAGTTGACTTTTTTTATCGTTCTTCTCTTTTCCTCATTAAATAGAAAAATACTGGTACATTTCTACAAAACCTAAATTGGTTAGTGTCTAAACAGTTTAATTGATGACATTCGTGGAAATAAAATATAAACTGTATTAACAGTATTTATATCAGAACTCAACAGAATGCACCTGTAACACAGATAAGCAGTAATGGTTTACTTCACTAAGGTAACTAAAACGCTTTGTAGCTCTGAGGGAAAGTACTACAGGGACCGTGATCTCACTGGATAGATTTCGTAACACCAATGCCTCAGGTGACTTATTACTCCCTATTACTTGCTGATATTCTCTTGCGTGTTACTGATAAAAACTACGTCAGAGAAAGTTTATGTCAGTAACCCAGAGATAGATAATATGCAAGAAATTATCATATTACGTAAAATACATGATGTCCCATAAATAGTGCTCCATAGGAAACTTGACTGACGGTATCTACTGTGTTATAAAGACGGCTCAGGCTGTTGGTATAGGCTTGGGTGTGGCAGTGTGAGGAGGACAGTGAATAAATGATGCAGAGTCGACATGGGTAACCCTGACAGAGCCGTCCCCGCAACACGGGAGAAATCTACGAGTGGAGAGCAAAGGAGCGCTGTATATGATTCACCCCGTATGTTACTGAGGAAGACTTGCTATGAAGAGCTCTGTGCCAACGAAAACTGTGTGTGTGTTGGCTATCGGCAGAGCGGGAAGAATGAATGACAGGCTGAGGTACTGAGCGCTGTTTGGTCATTCAGAATGTACAGTACTTGCATTCAGAGGGTTTACGCTGAAGAAATGAACCCTGTCTGTGTGATGACACCATTTGTGTGTGTGTATGTGTGTGTGTGGCGCTATACATTTTCCAAACTTTTTTTTTTTTTTCGCATATTTTCCTTACCAGTGTTAGGTGCAATGATCTCACAACGTCATATCTGGGCCAACTGGATTGAAAATGACTGCATACATCCCCCTCCCCGGATACTTTACGTACCTGGAGATAACGTTCGAGGACTATTGGTTTAGGCCTTTACCTTATTTTATAGCTCAATATCTGTAAAGGACAGGCACGAAACTACCCACAGATGGGTGCCGAGTCATGAGAGGCCCAAACAACTATTCCAGTGAAAGTCTATGTTCTACTCGGCTTTCAACGCGGTTACGGCATGGAGCGAGTTTGGTTTGAATGTGCCTTTTGCCTGTTTGTTCACCGACTCTTTTTACGTATACTGCAAGTACAGACAGGGTTACATACTGGGTATTTACATATAGGAAGCAAACACTAAAAAATGCCGTGTATTTTGCTGCATCTGTTGCTTTTATTATTTGTATTCCTGCAAAATACATTCTTTTACCTTATAAGAGGTCTCTCATAGTGAAAGAATTGGAAATATTCACCATCAACCCAGCCAGTACAGTGACATATTTGTGTACTGCAGTGTTGCTACACCAAGACACCATAATTCAGCTGAGTATAGACTTCGCGAAATGAAGAGAGTAATATAAGATGTTGAATATTTGATGGCCTCAGTGTGGCTAGAGGAACAGTGGAACGTAATACCGACACACAATAAAGAAGGTTAGGAGACACCAAATCTCTGATTCCTCATCGTTTATCAGTGGCACTTGCCATACCTCTTACCAAACTCTGCTTCTCTGATGGTGACGAAGCCTCTGCTAAGACTGCTGTAGGGTAAAAACCACTGGAAAATTCTCTTGTAATAACATCATTGTTCGACCACTGAGAAAAACACTTTCAAATAATTCCCCGCTCGAAGACAATCATTGTAGACAAACCACATGTCCAAGGGTGCCTCAGTTCAGCAAGACCACCACAGCAGTGAAAGGGTTTAGAGTATTACTGCATAACAGTAAAGTGCACTTTGTGAGTTCCAACGAGCGTTTGTACGTACCCCTATGATCATAATTTCACACTGGTGTAAACTTTCAACATTTCTGGTGAGGTAGTTGAACAGTAACAGAAGAATAATTGAGCTAAAATATACTTTGTAACATTTTCTCTCCCTCACGTTCTCTCTGGATGTGCGTATAGCGAAGCGCCGTAGCATTTGCCGCACGCGCAATGTTCAGTTCTCTGCTCCTAACTTGTCGTGTTAATGAACTGCGTCAGTTAATGCTTGGCTATTGATGGAATGATAACACCCAGAAATGGGGCGATTACCCTTGTTGATTTCACCCCCTAAACGTACATTAAACGTTAATGTAAAAATATGAACGTTAAAACCCTCGGTACATTCCCTTGGAAAGCTGGGTTCTTAAGGGGTATTTCTTTGGTCTAATGAGTAAATATATAGTTAAAAAGAAAATTTATTGAATGAATCTATTCCTGCTAAAAGAATCTCTTCTCTATCTCACATAGAAAAGTAATTAGCCTCCGAAAACCATTGTGGTTGGGCCGCTTCGTGTTGGGCCTGGCAGGTCGTGTAGAGCAGCTCAATTGTCAGCTGAGCGTATAGTAAACATTGCTTTGCTAGCTGTGCTAGCTTGCCCGTAAAAATTTAACACACGTAAATAGGCCATTGCTTCATTTGTTGCTGTGTGCAGTGTATATCAGCCGTGGGGATGAGGCTTGACATTAACCTTGTGGCTTCGACCTTCAGAGTACGTTTTGAAGTTCACGGCCTCAACACCGACCTCCAAATCTGGCCCTGGTCCCGATCTCGGCCTCCAGGCCAGGCGAAAAGTGTAAAGGCCTTGTGAGAGTTCTGAGGACAGATCTAGGTGATGCTCGATAGACCCTAAAATACACAGGCAAGAGGAGACCCAAGCCTCACCGTACCTATTGTGGCTATAAGGCAATTAAAGACATTATAGTTGAAATACGGTGTTTTGGTTTGTTGTTACAATGTGGTGTACGTGAGGTGTTAGTGTTTCGGTGCCTTAAGAGTCAGAAGGAGACCCTAGCTTCACCATACCACCTCCCTACGCAAAGTGGTTGTACGGGAAGTAGGGGCATTATACTCAAAATATGGTATTCTGGTAAGGTGTTAGTATGTTGTGTACTTGTGATGTTAGTGAATGGTTATATGCAGGATTGAAGGAGACACTATCCTTAATATATTAAATCCTTACCAGTACTTCTTACATGACTTAAGGACATTACATTCAAAATATGATGTTCTCTTTTGTTGCTTATTTTTATGCGAGGAAGAAGGAATCAAAGGCCGCGAGCCCTCAATTGTTGTTCTTTCCAAGAGAAAAACAAAATACAAGAGAGGGCCAAATTCGAGTTCCGATCATTTCGAGATGCCTGGACATACTGTATTTGAAAGACTGGAGAGCATAGGAGGCAGGAAATACAGACAGAGGGAGATAGTTCCAGAGTTGACCTGTTGCATACATGAAGGACCGGGAGTAACGGTTAACTCTTGCATTAGAGAGTTGAACGGAAAAGGGATGAGAGTTTGCTGCTAGACGGTTGCTACGTGGCCGTCGTAGAGGTGGAGGAATGCATGCAGACAGTTCAGAGGAGCAGTGACCATTGAAGTAGCGATAGAAAAGAGATAAAGATCCAACAGTGCGACGAAGAGACAGAGGTTGAAGGGAGTCAGTAAGAGGAGGAGAGTTAATGAGACGAAAAGCCTTTGACTCTACCCTATTGAGAAGAGCTGCTTGTGGGGAGCCTCTCCATACATGAGAGTTGTACTCCATACAGGGGCGGATAAAACCCCTGTATAGAGTCAACAATTGTGCAGGGGTAAAGAAAGAACGGAGTCGGCTAGCACATCTAATCTCTTGGAAGCAGATTTTACTGGAAATGTAATATGATCTTTCCAAGATAAGTCCCGAGTAAATGAAACCCCAAGCATGAAGCAGGATTAAGCTGAATATTATTAAACATTAGTGGGTATACCTGTGGAAGATTTTGTCGGGTTGATAGGTGTAAAAACTGAGTCCTTGATGCATTAAAAACAAGCAGATTATTTTTACCCCAGTCAGTGTACGTAAAATGTCAGTATTTCATTGTACTCAGGGTTAGTAAGAGACCCAAGCCTCGCAGTACAACCTCCTTACCTGCTCTGGTTACATGGGAATTAAGGATATTTTTAATGTGGTGTTCTAGTGTGTTCTCAGTATCCGGTCTACATGAGACATTAATATTTGCATTTACTGAGGGGGTCAGCAACAGACCCAATCCTCACAATGCCACCTTCTTACCATTTGCGGTTTCATGGAAAATGAATGGCAGATTCTAAATAAAGTGTTCTGGTATGGTATGGGTGTGTGGGGAAGGTGAGGTATTTGCGTCTGATTTCACCGAGAGGCAGTAAGGGACCCTATAACCTCACCTACCTACCTGTTGTGGGTATATGTGAAAGAGGACATTAGTTCAAAATACAGTGTTGTCGTATGGTGACAGGGTGTGGCATAATTACGAGAAAAGTGGTTGGTTACATCAAGGGTCAGTAGCAGACCCTAGCCTTATCATAGCACCTTCTCTCCTATTTTGTAACCCTAATTCCCGTATATATATATATATATATATATATATATATATATATATATATATATATATATATATATATATATATATATATATATATATGTATAAACTCCTGACTGGGAATCGAACCCTGGACCTCTTAGATAGAAGTCAGCCATGATCCTAATGTGTTGTGTTTGAAATAAATCCTGCCATAATGGATTTACATGGTTCGTTACAAAATCAGGTGTTCACAGCTTTTATCACGCCGTGGTTGAGTGGTATCAGTGCCTGACTTCTATCTAAGAGGACCAGGGTTCGATTCCCAGTCAGGAGCGTACAAATATATTTGTACACACGCATGTAATGTGTCTCTCTCCAACATCTAAAGACGCTGGTGTTGTGTCTGGGATAGATTAAAACTACTCTGTCACTTGCCGAGTTGCGTAGGGCTGTGAAATGATCCCAATGTGCTGTGATTGAAATATATCCTCCTATAATGGGTTTACCTGGTTCGCCAAAAAATCAGGTGTTCACAGCTTTTTTCACGCCGTGGTTGAGTGGTATCAGTGCCTGACTTCTATCTAAGAGGTCCAGGGTTCGATTCCCAGCAGGAGCGTTCAAATATATTTGTACATATCACTATCTTCCCCGTGTGCCGACAGCGAGGAGCCAAAAAGAAAAACCTGCAAGCATCGTGTGTATTACAGGGTGTGAAAATAAACACTGTTGATGGACACTGACCCTCACACAGTAATGGCACACGTCTTCCCTTGGTCCGGTCAGTAAGTGGATGCTGGAACAGAAATGTGAGTTATAGTAGCAGCAGAGGATGATGCTAGGTGTGGGAGGAGTGAGAGTTAATGTAGACTGTAGAGGGGGGTGCAGGAATGGGAGCGAGAGTATAGAAGATTGGGAGGGGGGTGTGGGAGTGATCGTGAGAGTTAGTGTAGAGGGTTGAGTGGAGGGACTAGGAATGGGAGTGGGAGTTAGTGTAGAGGGATGGGAAGGGAGTGTAGGAGTGGGAGTGAGAGTTAATGTAGAGAGATGGGAAGGGGATGTGGGAGTGGGAGAGAGAGAGTAAGTGTAGAGGGCTGGGAAGGGAGGTGTGGCATTGGGAGTGATAGTTCGTATAGAGTGTTGTGAAGGGGTGTGGAAGTGGGAGTGAGTTAGTGTTGTGAAGAGGGTAAAGCTGCGAGTGGTAGTAGTAACGGATGCAGCTGAGTGTAACAGAGAGAGAGAGAGAGAGAGAGAGAGAGAGAGGGAGAGAATGGGATGATGAGAAGAGAGAATTAGGCTTTTGTGTGTGTGTGTGTGTGTGTGAAGGCTGTTTGTAACTTCTTCATTTTAAAATATATAACCTTTGCTATATGTGATCGTCCAGGGTTGGAAAATGAAAAATATATATTCTGGCTGAAGAATTTAAGTGCATCTTCCCCTTATGTCACAAAATGTGCAGTTCCATTATCAATAAGTACATTTTCCCCTTCCATTTCTCTCTCTCTCTCTCTCACACACACACACACACACACACATATATATATATATATATATATATATATATATATATATATATATATATATATATATATATATATACACATCGATTATATGATTTATTAGTTAAACTGAATTTTTTTCTCTGAGCCCTGACTTAAATATACATTTGTGCTTCTGCTCGCCCTGCCTACGCCCCTCGCCCGGCCTGTTCCGCTTCGACGCACCAAAAAGCATCGTTAGATGCACCGAAAAACGTGTAGTTCCAATTAGGACCAAAGAACCAATTAGGAACTCGAAGAAATCCACCTTTCTCCAACTAGCAACAATGCACAAAATCATAGAAACTGTAAATCAAACTTCTAAATTCGGCATCGCATGTTGCACCGGTTAGACCTGTACAGAGGATTCCATATGCAACCCCCTGGATTTCCATAGAGGACAGACAGACAGAAAAACAGATAGACAATCATTCCAAGACATAGTATACACTAAATAAATATACATACATATATATTATATCTACATACCTACCTATCTATCTATCTATCTATCTGTGTGTGTGTGTGTTTGTGTGTGTGTATGAAATGATACCCTGAAAGTTCCATGTTGGTGGCTCAAGCCATTCATGAGATATAATGGTGCTAAAGGCGGGCGACAAAAATTAGTTGACATTTGACAGCCATTTTGGTGACCTTGACCTCGACCCCGAGTGCCCTTTTTCGAACTCGTCCAAGATTTTGGCCATATCTTGATGCCATGAAGGTTTCAAGTTGATAGCTCTAGCCGTTCATGAGATATATAAAGAACACACACACACACACACACACACACACAGAGGCAGGCAAAAACTTGATCACTCCACCTTCTAAAGGCGGACGATAAAAATATCTGTTAGGCTTTCCTGCACCATGGATTAAAAAGAAAAAGAATAATTTACATACGCTTAGGTTTCCTAATGTCCTCGGCCCGGTCACAAGACCTTCCGAAAAAGGTCGGCCTCATTCTCAAAGCCTTAGGGAAAAGGTGGGCCCCAGCCTCTAGGTCTTCGGAAAACGGTCAGCCTCAGTCTCGAGGCTTTAGAAAAAAGGTTGGCCTCGGTCTCGTGGCCTTAGGAAAAAGGTCGGCCTCGGTCTCAAGGCCTTAGGAAAAAGGTCAGCCTCAGTCTCGATGCCGAAGGTAAGGCCTCTTCTTCATGTCTCGCGTGCACAGTTCTTCCTGTGCCAAGCAGCTGCAAGACTTAGGCCACTGGAAACAATGTGGATATTTATGAAACCACAATGCTGCCCTGGACTAGAGCGCAATAATGAAAAAACAATGCAGCTCCAGTAATAGAAAAAAAATCGGAGTAGTCGAAAAAAATACAGTAAATTTTGTCACAGAACATTAAATGCCGCACTGGATGTGAATTATGCGTATATTACATGGGTTAAGTTAACGGAACTTTTTAATAATACAAACGCAGTTATGTACTGTATCGCTTATTTGCTTTTAAGGTGTATGTACCCTCGATCAAAAAACTACCTTTACGCTGGTGATCGGTGATATCACATTCAGCGCTGTTGGTTATCGCTGTTTTTTAAAGCACATTATTTCTGAATGAACCGTTTACATTAGATATAGCATAAAGTTGTTTCTTCACGCCTTTCTGATAAAATAACTAACAACATACAAGTACTGGAGGATATATTCATACCCTTAGTTCACTGTTTCGAAATGTACAGACGAAAGGCTCTATAGATTCTTTTTTGATCGAGTGTGCTGTACCACTGCCCAGAATAAACAAATCTGCTATTGATGGGCTTGCAAAATATGAATAGGGAAATAAATAGTAGTTTACATGAATAAGCAAGCAAGAAAAGAATAACCTCCTTGCATAAACACACTCATTTGACACTGTAAGCAGGTGAAGGACACCGAATGGTTTACACTTTTATAATGTACAAAAATATGGTCGTAAGAGCAAGTTCTCAATTTTTATAAGCTTTGGATAATTTGCATGTACTTCAAAACTTGTGCTTAGCCGTTAAGGAAAGTAACATACAAGACCTACTTTGTAATCACTGGTCTTTCTTTCTGTCTATTGCAGGATGCCTTAATTCTGTTAGGAGAGGCCACAGAGAAATTGCCTCCACGCCACCCTATTCTCTGCCATTTAATTGTCTTCCTCCAACTCACATCCTTCTCTCTCATGTATGCCTCCACTCCATCCCTACATCCCATCTTTGGTTGCACCCTCCTCCTCTCCTCCTTCACCTCAGTGACAATTCTAGTCACTCTTATTCTCCATCCTCTCCACATGGCCGAACCATCCCAGAGTATTTCTTTTAACACTTTCAGTCACAATCACATCAAAACCAAGACGCTTCTTTACTTCCTCACTTGTTTGTCCGTCTCCATGGAACTCCACAATCCCCTCTGAAATAACTAATTTCCATTGCTGTCACTCTTGACATTTGTCCTTCCAACAGAGTCCAAGCTTCACTTCCATATGTCAGAGTGGAGATCACAGTACTGTCATGCAGCGAATTTCTTTATTCCATGCTCATTGCCCTATTCCTTATCGCTACATTCAGTGAACTAGCAATCTTGTACCCTGCTGCCTCATTTCAAGCAATTCATACTCTAAACTTTCATTCTTACTTATCACACTACTAAAGTACATCATTGCTATCACATTCTCCATTTCCTCACCATCTAGCCTCGTTGCACGTACTGTGACTTAATTTCTCTGAGACCCCAAACGTACTCGTATTTACATTCACTTTTAGATTCCATTTCCTACATTCACTCCCAAGCATATCTATCAATTATTGCATCTCACATTGATCTTCACTTAACAGAACAATATCATCTGGAAGTTACTTCATCCTACTCCCTCTTATTAGATACTGCAACTCCATCCAAGTACAGTTTGAGCAACCTGTATTTAAGTCCAACACTCAGATCAAAGAACTCGCTTAATACACTAACCACACGCATTGCATCCTCAGAGCTCTCATATTCATATATACTCTTCACGGCATTTAACAACTTCCCGTCTGCTCTATATATTAATTCTTTATTACTTTCCACATTCCCTGCCAATGCACTCTGTCATATTCCTTCTCCTGATCCATAATAGCAGCATACAACGTCTTCTCTCCCTTCTCTGGTGACTTTTCCATTAAACGTCTTATAACGAATATCTGATTTATGCAGCCTCTTCATTTCTGAAACCCCCTTGTTCTTCTGTTTTTGCCCAAACAGTATTGACAAGTATCCTATCATATATTGTTCCTGTCACACTGAGAAGTCGAATACCTCCATGATTGCCACACACTTTCCTTTCCCCTTTTCCTTTGTATAGGGAACTAAATATGTCTGACTTCGAATCCTCCGAGACCCTACCTTCCTCTGAGGCCAATCTGCACGTCTTCTATATCCGTTTTATCACTAACTCTACCATGTATTTCATCATTTTGCAAAACATTGTATCAGTTCATGGGGTTTTCACATTTAGACTTTCTTAACTGATTCTAATCCTTTTATTCTACTGGTCCCTTCCTCCCTACTTGCCTCTCTTCGCCCAGCAGTTCCTCAGTCATTTATGTTTACACTACAACCATTTATACTTGCGCTACTTTCGTTCTTCATGTTCAACAATTTTAGAGTGTTACCTCCATCTGCTAACTTTGTCTCCTTTCTCCATCAGCATTCATCCCCAATTACCACTGGTGACTTACATAAGTACGATATCATTATAAATCATGTATTGCATTTACTTATAAAATATAGGGTACTGAGAGTTACATATTCATTGATATTTATGAGGGAACGACATACAAAGATAAAAATTTAATAACTCATATACATAAAAAATACCTGAAGTATAATCTGGTGAACATTTAAAAGATATATATTATTTTATAACGGCATTATTTGTTACATTTGAATTGTTTGTTATTTGCTATTTAATTAAATCCGAACCAGTAGCTGTCTAGGCAATTTTATTACCAGCGTGTCACTGCGAGGCAAAATATACAGGTATGAGGGTGACAATGAATAGGTTAATCAATACAACAATAATGTAGAATAACTATCATCGAAAAGTGTTCATTTCAAAGAACGCTGAATAACAAATCCAAAATCACTATTATTTCTTTTTGATATGCTTGAGCACATTGCACATAACAGTTTTGGGGCCACAGTAAGATGAAAAGGCATTCTATGGAAAACCACTTTCAGAAATGAATAAAATATGTATGCATGGAGAACTGAGAATACCTGTTAACACTTCTTTTTAGAAAGTAAGAAGAAAGAGGCGAGATGCATTGCAAACTCTACCCTCACAGGTCTAAAAACAAGTATTGATGGCGTCCCTGTTATTCCCAAGCATTGTGCACCTGTCCTAATACGCTTTGTAAGCAGACTCTATATCTTGCCTATAAAAATGCAACTCTTCTCATTGCTGTTTGGGCCGGGGTGGCACAGTGGTAGCGCGTGGGACTCGGGACCGGGGGGTCGTGAGTTCAGCCTCGCCCGGTAGCTGCCATGCCGGGAAGAGTAGCGCCCTCCTATCACCTAGCAGGACTAAATGATCTAATTAGGTCTAGCTCGGCGGAAGACTTCTCTTTCCCTTTTCTCACTGCTGAAAGCTTAACCTCATTCAACCTTTCATGATGAAGAGTGACCTTCCCCAATGCATTAGCCATCGCTCAATCGTTTTAATCTCTGTGTTTCCGAAAACTTTAAATCTATCCTCCTTAGAGAGGTTTTTAAAGTCCCTTGCTTACCATAAACTTTGTCAATGTGGGTTCCATGAGGCACACTCAGCTCCCGATAGTCATACATTCCTTTCAGATTCTCCGTCAGGCCCATTTCGGGACGCCATTGAAACTTCTGCCTCTGCCCTTGGCATCTAGAGGCTTTCCACCGAGTCTAGCACAAACTATTTCCATCCAAACTGTGTCCCAGGGATTATATTCTATCCGTGTATTCATTTGTAGCCTGCTTTCTGGTTGCCGTACAGTTGTTGTTGTGGACGGCCATTGATCTTTTCGTAAAGCTCTCAGTGCTGGTATTTGTCAGGGTCTTGTCCGTTCTCCAGTTTTCTTCCTTCAAAACATCAGTGATTTGTGCATTGCATGCAGTCCTGCTCACTCATCTAATGAGTCCAACCTTCACTTTTTTATTTTCAGTGTCTCACAGTTAAGTATTTTATTACCTCTAAGTATCTTTAGCGCTTCTTACTGTCTGAACATATTACAGGAAAATCATATTGGTTCTCTTACATAACTCGATTCCTATATACTGGGTATAATGAGCCGTATCCGTCCTATCTTTAACCTGGCACAGTCGTTGACTTTGTACAGGACCATATTCACTCCTACTTAAGGCTCATCACACAGTTCTAAACAGTGTGAAGACAAAGACTTTATTTCATCATTCTCTCTCTCTCTCTCTCTCTCTCTGCCACAGTGTTGCATTTGGCTCCTCCCCCCTTCCCTCCCCCCCCTCTCTCTCTCTCTCCGCTTTGCCACAGAGTTGCATTTCGCTTTGCTCTGCTCAGCTCTGTTCGGCCACAGAGATACATTTCGCTCAATCTAGCGTCGTCATTTCAAGAGCCAGTGCGCCTCTACGCTTTCTGCATGCATCTTCGTTACGGCGGTCTTGCTGTACCCTCGAACTACACATTGGCAACTTTTTTCTGTCCTAGTCTCTGGTGGAAGAGTAAACCAGTCGTTTCATTCAGTCATGTACACAACTTGTCAACACTAAAACAGTATTCCTCAGTTCGCCTTTCCATCATTGTATCACCTCCAGCCTTTTAAAGTTAATGTGTGTACGCATTTAGACTTGAAACTTTCTTAGGTATGAAAAGGACAAAGTCGAGCCGAGTCAAAGTTCAACCCATGTGTCACTGTATGAACAAAACTACTCAAACAATTTTGATCTGATACGGTGGATGAGTTGAGATTATTCAGATGGTTAACTTTTTTTTTTTTTTTTTTTTTATAGAACAACAGATCAAATTCTCAAGATCACAAGAGAAGGTAAACTTGACCAATTTTTATCTGATGTAGGCTAAATTTTGTAGAGGGGTTCAGGTTAAAGCAAGAATAAAAAGACTCGCTTTGAGAGCTATCAGCCAAAGTTCAAGCTGACAGAGAAAGGTCAAATGTCAAGGCCGCTGGGCAAAGTTAACTCAGTTTTGATCTGATCTGAATGAAAGATGGTGGAAGTCGAATCTTTTGTATTTTTATAGTAAACACACTTTAAACGCGCGATAGCTTAGCAAGAATAATCCTACTTCCCAGTGGTACGAACCTTTATAACAACACCGTGACGTGATCCATTAGGGTTGCTGAAAAGTTGAGAGGTGGCGCGGGAAATATAAACTCGAAAACTTTCCATCACGCCGTCCCAAAGTTGGCTGCGTCGACGGAATACGAAAATGGCGAGTGAGAGATTGACTGGAAAAGTGTATGGTGAATGTGGGGTGCCTGGAAGAAGGAGAGGAAATCCGATAACGAGGTGAAGAAATATAATGCGAGAGTGTGTGAATGGAAAGTGAGAGACTGAGTAACAGTACAAGAGAGTGTGGTAGAGCAGAGGAGAGAGAGAGAGAGAGAGAGAGAGAGAGAGAGAGAGAGAGAGAGAGAGAGAGAGAGAGAGAGAGAGAGAGAGAGATTGGGAAAAAAACAGATAAGGAAGGAAGGATATAGAGGAGGAGGTAAAGAAGGGTGGAGACGGAGGAAAGGAAGGAGGGAAGAAGAAAAGAAGGAAATAGAAGGGAGGAGGGAACCTTGCACAGACTTATATCCCTTTCATTATTTTGATTTCGACCACTTTGTGTTTCCAGAGCAATGAATTCCAAGAGTGGCTTGCTGAAGTAGGAAATGACTCCTTCCGTTCTCAGTTTACTGCGTGTAATTCTCCACTCGTAGCCCACAGGGAATTACTGAAACATTCCAGACCAGAATTCCAGAAGAAATCAATTAGGACTCGCAAAAGTCAGCCATCTGTTGGAGCATACTTTCAAGGTATTAAAGAAACTAGCTTGGAAAATACGTTGAAAAATGGTACAAAGAAGCTGAAGATTATTTTGCTTGGTGTATTTGCATAACATAAATTTTATATGAACACAATAGATGACTAAATGGAGGCTTGGAAACTAGGTATCCCTGATTCATATAGTCAAAGGTGTAAATTTACACAGAACAAAATGTTTGCTTCTTGTGAAAAATGTAATAGCAAAGGCAGATAAGAAATTGATAGAAATTTTGAGATATAAGAGTTTTTCAATTTCAGTGGATAAGGGTGCAGAAATATCTTAAGATTATTGGTGTGCTGGTTAGGTATTTCTGTGATGATGACAGTGGAGTTACAAGTCAGCTTTTAGAACGCATTTCTCATGATGCAGAAAGTAGCAGAGCTGAAACTGTATCTGCTGTTTTGAAGTCATGCTTTGTGGAAATGGAAATCCCCTTAAGTAACATCAATGCAATGGCAGCAGACAGTACAAGTGTTTTAGTTGGGAAGTATAATTTTCTTATGACAAAGTTACAGGTGTAAGCACATAAGAATTTCATTGCAATAAAGTGTATATGTCATTCTCTCCATATTGCTACAAGTAAAGCCTCAATAAATTATCCAGGAGTGTGGAAGATTTTGTTCGTAACACTGCAGCATATTTCTGTCACAGCTCATAAAGACAGCGGAATTAAGTGAATTACAAGTATTCCTTTCTGCCGAGAGACTCAAAATGCTGAGGCTTGTTGGCAGAAGATGGCTTGCAACGGAGCACTGCACTGAACGGATTCTGAATTAGTGGGAAGTTTTAAAATCACCTTTTATCAAACCCAAATAGAGGATAAGATAATTTCAGCAGAACTGATTATGAACAATCCCTATTCAAAGGCCTACCTGACCATTTTGATGTATGTGTTAGGATATTTCACTAAAAGGAATGCATTATTTCAGAGTAAAGCAGCTTGATTGCTATCCTACTAGATGCAAGTATCCATTGACAAGGATAATATGAAAGAATTTCATCAAACCCGAGTTTGAAGATGATTTATCAAAGACTGAACTTGATAATACAAGTCATCTTCTTCCTCTTGAGCAAGTTAGTTTGGGGAGTGAGCGTGAGTCAATGTTGTCCTCTCTTGATGATGAAAATAATCAGCATTTCAGGATGAGATGTCTCTCCTTTTATCAAACACCGTTTGTTGAGCTCAAAAAAAGATTGCCTCACTTTGATCCCTTGTATAAGTGAAATTCATATCTTCTCAGATTGCATTAAATTTTGATACTAGGAAAACTCTACCAAAGCTAGACAATTTCATGCTAAAATATGGATATCTAGCAGTTGGAGGATTTTGCCAGCATATTTCACTGCCGATGAACGTAACCTGCTTCATAAGAAAAGCTGTGAAGATCTTTGGTTGTATATTTCCAAACTAAGAAATTTTTCAGACCAGTATGTTTTTTAGAAACCTTGCCTCTCTAGCAAAGCTCATCCTAACTTTGTCATATTGCACTGCAGAAATTGAGAGGATCTTCCCTCTAATGGCAGATGCAGACAGAAAAGGGGAATAGGATGGGACCTGAGTTTTAAAATTCCGTACTATTTACCATTTCTATTATGAAATCCAAAGATAAAAACTGTCTTGATTTTGCAAAGGAGATTGAAGAGAGGCACTAGGCACTTCATAACCAAAAAATGTATGATCACAAAGAGTAAAGCTTTACTGTTTTCTTTCCATTCAGGCCTTAAGTTAGCTATACTACCGTGTATGTATGAAATCTGATTATGAAATGCTGGAAGTGTCATAATCTGTTTCATCTGAGCTGAGGATAAATAACCACATCCATTATCGTGACAGGAAATAAGACATTGCTCTATATATATACTAGTCCTCTTTCATATAATATATTCTTTGTATTTTCACCCTCTAATAATCATCATGAATAATCAGTGAAATTACCTAAGCAATGAAATATATTATCAGTTTATCTATAGTGAAAACAACCTGTGTAAGGTTTATTTTTTCCTATTTTTAATTTCTAAGAGGAAGTTAGAAAACTGAATGCATGTTGAAACAAAACAACTTACTTTTCTCTAATAAACATTAAATGTAATTACGTTCTTTATTCGGTTCTCCTTTCTCTATGAAGCTTATTAATCGCTTCATAAGAAACAAATTATGGGCATTTCTTGTTGAAAAATAAGTTTATTTCGTGTAGGAACAGGCACAGGGACTTTAACTTTGTATGTAGGGACACGTAGGGACTTTTCATGATTTCTTTGGAGATATTTGGGCCAAAAATGAATTTTCGGGTTGGCAACACTGGAGGAGATCAAAGAAATCATCAACACAGGAGAAAGTCTGAAACAGGTCCGAAGTACAGGGCACTAGGAAAGCAATAAATTGTATCACTGAAAGACCAAAACAGTGAAGTCATTAAATGCAGAGATAGGATGGTGAGGTGAGTAGAAGAATTTTACAAAGAACTGTATGCATCGAAGACAATGCTACCAATAGCTAATTTTTCAGCTGCCACAAGTGAAGTACCTGCGGTAACACCAGAAGATGTTAACCTTTCTCTTACAAGTATGAAAAGAGGGAAGGCCCCAGGAGAAGGTGGAACAGTAGCAGATTTACTGTCGGGTGCAGCAGAAGTACAAAACAGGCTCGCCCACTTATTTACTCAGTGTATAAAGAAGAAGAGTATTCTCAGATCATGGTGTAATGCAAAAAAAAATATATATATATATATATATATAACCAAGGTTTGCGCCCCGCCAGGGTAATAAACTTTGGGAGTGTTCACCCAGCCACGTACTGCATTGGCGGACACAAGGAGTGTTGTGGTTGAACCAGTGTCGCTTACTATGAAGTATGCTTGCACCCAGTCGGCTTGCGCGGGCCGATTACACTTGGTTCACAGACTACACACACATCCAAAGCCACTCCAACACTACAATTACACTTACAAGCACTTCTCACCCTACATACAATCTCAACTAGACAGCCTAAGCCACTTGGTAGAGATACATTGGCTGTATCGTCCCGACTTCGGTCGGGATAGGCCGGTCCTGCAGTGGATACTCAAACAGCTGATGATGATATATATATATATATATATATATATATATATATATATATATATATATATATATATATAGAGAGAGAGAGAGAGAGAGAGAGAGAGAGAGAGAGAGAGAGAATCATAATTACACTGAAGAATTAACTGTAAGAAATATGATCATAGTTATTGAACAGAGAGTGGGCTATATATACAGAGAGAGAATCATAATTACACTGAAGAATTAACTGTAAGAAATATGATCATAGTTACTGAACAGAGAGTGGAGCTTTATTGAATTTTACGTTAGCGTAACTTTATTCATTAGTCTTACTACCCCCGCCTCCCTATCTGCCTGCGTATGCCAGGAAGCTGACTCTTGGTTTAAAGTTTCTTCTTCACTCACACTTAATTAGTCTGGCTCACATCGTCTACGTGTTCTTCCCTCTATTCCTTTATTTGGAATCTTATTTAGAGCTCTCCATTCCCCTTCAGCTTAATTATATTTGTCTTTTCCTTCTCTTACTTCTAAGATACTTAGTCCCTAAACGAGGCCACTGCCGTATGCCCCCGTGTCATGGGATCTTCTGACATGAGATCCAGTGGCCTGTATTTCCTGCCCCAGTAAACTGAGTTATGCTTGTATCATGTCACCTGCTTACCCACCGTACTTCTTGAAATATAGATATGTGCTACAGTGTGGTGTGTTATCAACAGCCTGTGTGATTTTTATGGCAAAATAATGTGCTTAAGGAAGAATACAGATACTACTTAGACCACATTTAGTTCCGATAATATTTCGTCTTGATAAATCGGAATTTGAACCTCCGATGTCCGTATTAATAGCCTTGTGTCATAAGACCACTCAGTCACACATCCCCTGTTCTTTTGCTCCCTCGTTCTATGCCTCTTCCTGGTTTCTTTGCTGCTCCTTCATTATCTCCCTCCTTTTCTCTCTCACTTGCTTCGTGTACTGTCCTCACCCATTTCCTACTGACTCCCCATGTCTTCTACCTTTTACTTATCTTCTCTTGTTTTTTACTTAATTCACTTACTACGTTTCTCCCTCTTTTGTATTATTACTCCCTAAATTTTAGGCTCTCTCCCACCAAATGCTATGCGAGTCACACTACATGACTCGTGCGTATCTCTGATTTACCTACGACACGCAGCATAAGTTCTGATGCGAATTACGTGACTGAATAAGCTCTGCTACATTTCAAAAGCATGTACTTTAGCAAGCATGCATAGCGAGTCTCGCGCAACTTCTGCCGTGAAACAGCTATTTATCGTGATCTCCCCCCCCCCCTCTCGAAAAAAAAAAAAAAAGTTTAAAAATGATGATGGCATTGACGAGGCTATTTTGCAGTACTTCGGTGGCACTTGTGGCTGATCACAGAACATTGTTTTTGTTCGTTTACTCTGAGCACATGTATTATTATTCTTGTTGCTGTCAGATGAGTATATTCAGTGTAGCACAGACGTCTCACACTGAAGGGGTTGATGAAAGCTAAATATAACCCTTTCCGTGCCAAAAGGGAAAGTATATCCTAAAGTGCACAATATCGTCTGGAGACAGCAAGAATAAAATATAAACGACGTCTGATTGAATGTGTTAATGAAAGTCGAACGCTTAATTATCCCTGTTGCAGCCATGATCTCCCTTGTGGTTCATAGAATCCACTACCTGTTTCTCTGTCATGTGAATGCCAGCCATCACCTCACCCTTAGTCATGCAACGGGAAATCTGAATTAAAATTTTTCCACCTCAATGCAATTACTTATTATTTTATTTTTTGCACTTTACAAAAGATATAGATCACTTTGGATTAACTTTTGGCACTAAAGTGTCTCATAAACGTAGTCAAATCTCCTGTTGGCAGAAAATTGTTGCTGTTGTTGATACTCAACTCCTGTCGGCCTGGCGCAACAGTCTTGTCGACCGCAGGTAAACACCTGTCCCTATGGGGCTGATGCATATGTTCCCTACATCATTGATGTGTCTGCGTATTAGTGTGGTGGGTGCTGTGCAGTACTCCATAATGTAAGTTATGGAGGTGAACGTATTCTACAAACGGGTCATGTGTCATCTGTGATTCCACCCTACCTAGGTCTAAGCTGGTAGCTGAACAGGGCTGCGTGATCTGATCTAAGCCTAGCTAAGTGAACCAGTCAGCTCTTTGAAGGGTACCATTGATTAGTTTATGTCATGAGGGGGGGGCCGGTAGTATAGTGTTCTGGTCGAGGTGTTGTATTGCCCTGCCCGTGAATCGATTATGTAAGTGTTTCTTTAAGGGTATTATTACAATGTCAGGAGGTGGGATGTTGTCTGGCAGTGTTCGTGTGGAGAGTGTTTTATGTGCCTAGTTTTGTACTGATCAGCCGATCGGGTCAGGTGCGGGGAAGGGGATGGGTCCGTTATGATGAGGCAGGGGTAAACCAACTCTGTTGTCGGGCCATTCTGTGGATGTCCCTTGATTATACTACGCAGTTGACCTCCGTAGGGGGTGGTGCGGTGAGGAGCGGTCCCTTCTTCCCTTTGAGGTTAAGATACGAGTAAATATGTGTGTGTGTGTGTGTGTGTGTGTGTGTGTGTGTGTGTGAGTTATTTGATGAGTGTGTCGTCCTGTCTCGGCCACCCCTTTATTGGGGAAAAAGCCTAGGTATATAGATAGAGAGATAGTTTCATGCTGTGTCTGTCCTATACTGTAATGACAGGGGTGCTGTGTATGACCACAGGCTGCCAACAACTGAGTACCTCACATATTAAGATATTATCTAACTTGGAGAGTATTAGTTTCCAAATGTGGGTGAGCTGTGTTAGCGATATTGGTGAAGCGAGAAATGATACTTAAAGCCTTGGTCTGTATGGTCTATGAGATGTTGGGGGCATTAGATAGAATGAGGGAGGCATAGGACGTAATTATCATCACTCTCAGGCACGGATTTGAAAGGGCGTGGTGGGCGTACGTCCGCTATGTTCAGCAGACCACCGATTATTTACCAAAATGTATGCTGTAACTGTATCATTGTACTTGCATTTGTCCGTATTTACTAGTCATGATAGCGAAGCTGGTATTGTTTTCAGTTTGTGTGTGTGTGTGTGTGTGTGTGTGTGTGTGTGTGTGTGTGTTAGCACGATAACTTAGCAACAGCTCAAGTTATCAACCAAAAATTTTACACGTGTGTAGCAGGAAAAAAAAAAAAAATGCTATCACCAGTTCGAAACTGGTGGAAGTAGGTCAAGGTCTGTCTGTCTGTTAACACGATAACTTTGCAACAGCTGAAGATATCATCACAAAATTTTGCAGTTGTGTAGTAGGGATGAAAATCTACGAGTATTGTTTTCAGTATGTCTATATGTCTGTGTGTTTGTTAGTACGATAGCTTCGCAACCACTCAAGATATCATCACAATATTTTGCAGGTGTGTCGTAGAGATGAAAATCTACGAGTTCATTATTAGTGAAAGTAGGTCAAGGTCAACGTCATATTCTGAGCCACGCTAGATATGTATCGGCTCGCGACTGGTGTGATTCTCTCCTTGGGGGACCTCTAGTTTTGTACTTGATTAAAACAAGTAAAATAAAATTGTATATTGAGTTTCGATTGCTAAAATGCATAAAGTCGTAATTCTGCTAGGAATTACACCCCACCCCCTTTCCAGACTGCTAGACCCGGCACTGCATATGTTGTCTGTAGACCAGGGGGATCTCTTGTTGCCCAAAGTTTGTCCCTGTAAGTGCCCTGTGCGAGCTGAGTCTGAAGGTGCGTCGGCCCTTGATGTCTTGCATGTGATACATGAAGAGGAGTACGGTGTCATAATTGTCATCCCTGTGGTCTTAATGAAGGGGGGCATGGCACAGCTGCATTGGTAAGTGTGATGTTGAGCATGTGTCTGTGCTCATTAAACGCTCAATAGCCAGTTACAGCGATTGTTGCCCACGGAAAGTCGGAGGCTTCCTTGAATTCATTCGATACTCTGAAGAGTAATATTACGCACTATTTACTATGCCTCCGCCGACATATGGTGGGGGAGGCATTAAGTGATTCGTCTGTCCATCTGTCCGTCCGTGCGTGCGTGGGTCCATGCGTACGTAACACTTTTCTGGATGCGATATCTTCTGATCCCATTGACTTATTTCTACCAAACTTTCGTCAGTGAGGCAGTATGAGGAGATGATAAACTGATTAGCTTAGCTAAGTCAGGGGGCCAAAGGTCAAGGTCATCTGGGGTCAACTTAGATTACTCTTGTGGGCACAATATCTCCTGAACCTCTCGACGGATTTCGAACAGACTTTTGTCTGTGATACAATATGAAGGAACAATAAACTGATTAGGTCAGCAGGATCAATGGGTCAAAAGTCAAAGCCATTCAATTTACCTTATCCTTGTGGGCACGATATCTTCTGAACCTCCAGATAGATTTCGACCAAACTTTTCTCAATTATACGGTATGAAGGGACGATGAACTGATTAATATAGCAAGGTCAAGAGGTCAAAGGTCAAGGTAATATGGGGGTCTACTTAATTTATCTTTAGTCTCATTTCAAACCACAACGAACCCCATCTTGGAGGTTGCATGGCGAGTCCATGTGCAAGGCTTGGCGGAGGTATACCAAACGATGCTTTACGTCCACTGCTTGGGGGTCGAGTTCTCGGCGTTTCATTTCAAACTTTTCTTTATAAATAATATTGTTGGATAAAATAATGTTATATTTGACTGCTTTTTTACTTTGAGGTTTTAAGAAGGATTACATATATCAAGTCTGCAGATGATATATATATATATACAGGAGTTTGCTTGCTGTCCATGATGGTCTGGTCTGCTGCGAAGTTGCGTTCCGGGATCCTCTATGTCTATTTGAAAGCAAATATGCGCAGAAAATTTAGACAGTGTTTGAAATACCTGTACATCTATTGTAATCACTTCATTCTTGTATTAGTTTGTTATTTACATTCAAGTTTTACCCAGATTTATGTGATGGGGAATGTGTGATGAACTATGGATATGAAGTCGAGACAACTGAAGAGGAATGTGGTTTCATCTATGGCACGTCGACTTAAGGATTGACACGCCAGTCACAGGTTCTCTCACCTATTCATGATCTATAATTATCATCTTCACTTTAGGTACGCCCCTTTACTAACAACCAGACTACTGTGTTTATAGTTGATAAATTATGCATAGTTGTATATCATAAATTAGACAAGAATCAAGACAGACATACCCTTTTCATTTAGTATGGGGGACGTTCCTTTGCCCAATATGTAAACAAACCAACCGTCCCGCCAGATGTTTCGTGACTGGGGACTTTCATAGTAACTTCCACTAGCCTCGGATTAAACCGATACGGTGATTGACTACGGAGGTCTGTAACGACACAGTGACGTTTACCTCAACCCACGTCAGCCCATAGCCCACGAAAGGCTACGAACGGTCAGAAATTACTAAAGCAAAGAATTTCCGTAGCTGTTCGTAACTTTAGCGAGAGGAATATCCGTACCTAGGGATGTTAGTAAATATGTGCCCAGGTCCAGTTGGGCCCAGGTCCAGTTAGCTTCATATCAAATCAGTCTCAGTCACGTAAATTTAGAACAAGTCTTGTCCATTCAGGTGCAGTTAAAGCCTTCAGATCCGATAGAGTCAGTAAGATGAACCAAATATATCCAGCTTTATTCAGGTCAGTTTAGATCCATTATAATCACTTTTATTCATTTCAGACACGTTCATTCGCAGGCAAATCTGAAAATCTGTGTCCTTTTAAATCTCTCCAGGTCCATCAGGTCAATGTAAGGCAATAAGGACTGATTATGTCAAGCCTATGAAGTCGTGTGCCATAAGTCAGCTCCATCAGTTTAGTAATTTTTATAGATGACAGAATAGGTTTTTCGCGTTCTTCGAGGTTCCTCAAAGTTTTATTTATTTTTTTTTTTTAGATCAATGGTAGTTTTGTTCCATTTATAGCGAGACATCTTTCTAAATCTAGTCCTTTTGGCTGTTTGGATATTTAAAGAGTCTTGTTTTAGAACTGGGAAGGGCGGGTTGCGTTGACAGATACGAATGGATGGTCGGGGCTGGATTGAATGTGGTATTACAGAAGGTCAAGGAAAGCACACCTTGATTAGGGACGTTCTAAGTGGGCTGTTACTCGATGTAATCACTGTTATAACATTCACTACATTAGAGGAGAGACAGGTGCAGGGGGTGGACACGAGTGAGTGGGCGGGAATGACAGGGATGGGGGGAGGGAGAGGGATATAATTAGGGAAATATATATTATGAAGATATGTGTTGTAAGGTGCACGTCAAGGGTGGGAGGGGGGAAATAATGAGTAGGTTAGGATGAAAATAGTGGTTAGGGTGTGTGAGGTAAGGGGAATTGATTAAGTTGGTGGTGAGTAGCGGGATAGGGTTGGGCGACCACATCCAAGCAGTATGGATGCTTTATGAGGGGTGGCGATGGGAACAGATTTCTGCCATAAGTTTAATGTGGGCGAGGGGTGCTGGTGTAATATAACCTGTTACCCTTTAATAATTATGAGAAACTGCGTCACTAGACAGTGATTTTGGGCGACCAGTGATTTCGAACATAACCAGTGTGTGCACGTGATTAATGGGTTGGAGGCACACAAAGCCTTAACACGCCATTTTCCTTAGTGACCTCACTCATAACGTATGCTCGCCCGCAAATTCAAAATAAATAGTGGGTACACTGCTGCAAAAATTACTGTGCACAGAGCTTTACTACACTATCGCATTAATAGATGCAGTTCACCGACAGCGATTTAACACTTTATGCATGCACACGTCTTTCATTTTTTGTTAATCATTGTTAGCCACTGAGTGTTTGATTTTCATTATACTGGGCAGCTTTGCTACTGATAAGGCGCATGAAGGCGCTGCTTTATCCCTCCAATACGACAAGTCCACCGAAAAAGAATATATTCGTTTGAAAATAACTATGGCAACATATATAAAAATTCCTGGGGCTAAATGGGTTGAAAAGCTTCTCACAAAATTCACAACATCTTCATCACTCTAATTACGAATACCAAAACTCTTATCCACTGTTAATTCTAACTACAACAACATCACCCTCCACCTTTCGCCATACAGAACACCCATACCAACCTCATACACATGTTTTCATCACTTCAGTCCTCCTCCAGCCGAAGACTAGCCATATTAAAGAACGTTCTGTGCTAGGAGAAAAGAACACGAGTACCACTAACACCACCCATACTTTCTACAGCATCACTCCACACAATTTTCTCTCCCAGTACTAACATATCACTACTCACTCACTCTCTCACCGCCCCTTTCACTCCATCCTCACCAGTTACCTTCTCAGGATCCTCACCATTAAATCCCTAGCACCACTTTCACCACTCATCCTCTCACACCACCCTAGCCACTCACCTTCTCACAACACCCTCACCACTCACCCTATTACACCACTCACCCTCTCACACCACCCTCACCACCTACCCTCTCACACCACTCTCACCACCCACCCTCTCACACCTCCCTCACCACTCACCCCTCTTAGAACACCCGAGTCTCTCATCACTCACTCTATCACACCACCACACCCACCCCACCACCCACCCTCTCACACCACCCTCTCACACCACCCTCACTAGCCTACCCACCTCTCACACCATCCTCACCACTCTCACCACTCACCCTCTCACTGGCTGCTCTCACATCATCACATTATAACTTCCAGAAGGCAGTTCCCAGACATACATATTTACCAGCTAAACTTACCGTAGGTCGTAAGATAAGTCCAGTTTTTAGGTTCATATTTTCCAAGAATTTCTCCGGCACATTTCACCGGCCGTGGGAGAAGGGGAGGGGGCATGCTTCTGGAGAGTGAAGGGAATGCGGGGAAGGGAGGGACGAGGAGAAATGCAGAGAAATTATGTGTGTGTGTGTGTGTGTGTGTGTGTGTGTGTGTGTGTGTGTGTGTGAAAGAGAGAGAGAGAGGCAGAGAGAGAGAGAGAATGTTACACGGACAAGCTGTATCGAAATGGTCATACAGCACATCTTATGCCGAGGAGTTACCGTCAGATAAGTCACCGGATGCACGTTGCCACCCGAATAGTGGGAGAAAAATATCAAAAAATGAAGGCTCTCCCGACTCATCTCTCACCCGCAGTGCAGGCACGGAAAAGGAATCACAGGAATCTCACCTAACCCGGGCTGGGAAGTTTTACAGGACAGGTGGAAACATTTATTCTTCCAACAAATTAGGTCTAACAAATCTCTCTCTCCCACTCACTCTGTCCTGAAAATGTTCAACAGGAGAAGTTTCCTTTACCTCAACCGCTAGCCGATTCCTGGTATTACGGATCTTGTGTGATGAAATTGCCTGTTATATCATGGTAGAAACGCTTCAAGTCAATTTTCAATAGTGATTCCTCGTTATCTTGGAATTTTAACTGGGCATAAAAATGTTGTGTACGCTGGTGTATTCCAATCCACCAAGGATTATGAAAAACAAAACTAGCTGTCAGTGCAAACGCTTTGTCTCTTCAGGGTCTGGCCTGCAGCCTTATCTGGTATTCTGTGTGCCTCTTGGATGGGATCAACTATTAAGCCGTGCATGGACTCTCATATCTTGCGCTATCCTTCTTCAGTATCAGCGACCGGAACTACACAACAAATTCCAGATGTGGCGCAAAGCCTGTCGTCGCCATATTTCCATACCTCTTTAGTGTTCAGGCGAGTGAAGCTAGTGACAACACTAATGAACATACTGTATAATAGGGTGCGGACGCCTATGCAGTGCACACCACCAAAACTGCGTTACATCTGAGACCATTAAAAGTACAGCAAATTTACGCACAACCTTGAAAGCTTAGGAAAAAAGTAATAGGAGTTCCTAAAGTTATGATAAGTGAGTGTTGCGTGCTTGGGTCCCGAAGACGAACTCGTATAATTCTTGCCGTGTATTGCGGTTCCTTTGTTATGCGATGATCTCAGGTTTTGCAGCCACTCTCTCAGACAATGCCATCCTTTATTATGGGAGGCATTAAGCTGCCAAATATTCCAATAACATATGAAGGATTAACTTGTTCTTTTTCTCTATCCTTCTGCAGGACCTTCCCTGCTTCCCTGCTTACTTCCTTGCCTGCTTATATGCCTCCCTACCTCCCTACCTCCCTGGCTACTTCCTTACTTACCTCCGTGCATATCTCCCTGCCTACCTTCTTACCTACCTACCTTCCTACCCACCCGACTCCCTACCTCCCTGCCTGCCTACCTACCTCCCTGTCTTACATCCATGTCTACCTCTCTACCAACTTCCGTCCCAACTTCCCTGCCCACCTCCCTCTCTAGGTACCTGCCTTCTTGCCTGTCTACCCTCCTTACCCACCTCCCTGTCTTCCTACCAGCATCCTTGCCTACATGAACTGCATCTTTACCTACTTGTTTCCCCACCTACCTCACCTTCCTTCTAAGTTTCTTGCCTGCCGACATACCTACTTCACTGTGTACTACATACCTTTCTCACCTACGTTCCTGCCTACCTACTATGGTGCTTTCTTGTCTACTCCCTTACCTACCACCCTCCCTGCCTACATCCCTACCATCCAGCCTACCTATTTATGCACCTACTCGACTCACTGCTTGCCTCCCAGCAACTTACCTCCCTGTCGACCTATCCACCTATCTTTCTTTCTACCTCTAAACCTACCTACCTACCTGTCTACCTATTTATCTGTCTGCCTACCTACCTCCATACCTACTTCCCCACTCGCTTCCCTATCTCCCTACCTGCGTACCTCTCTACCTACCCCCTCTGTCTGCCTCCACCATATCATGAGTTAGCGACACAGGTGCGTATTAAATATTTTTGTGATTTGCCAGTTTGTAGTGGGTCAAATTAAAATTGTGATGAGGGCATTAATTACAGCAGTCTGAATACCACTTTTTGCGGCGTGTTGCCCATTCCGAAAAGGGCATCGCGTCAGGTGGAGAGAATTTGTTTGACATCTCAATCGTCAAAATTAGTTCATAGTTGCGGCCGCTAGAGAAGGGACAGACGTGCGGAAAACTGTTCTTGTTCTTCGGAAAGAATGATCAAAACTCGCAACTATACTGCTGAAAAAAGGGGCCACACTGATCGCCAGAACTGTGTTATATCGTAAGCAATTAAAGCTACAGCCGAGCCACACACATCATTGTACAGGGTTTTAAAAAGTAATGGGTTTAACTTTGGTGACCCTTCAAAATTTGCCACATTATTCCTGAAAACATCAAAAACCTCCGAATTTAGCACAAAACCTGGATTATCATGGAAACTGTCAAAACTTCAGTCCATTTGTTGGAACGTTTATGGAAAAGGAATAGGTTTTACTTAAATAGCTTCTTACAAAATTTTAATTAAAAAAAAAAAAAAAAAAAAAAAAGACGCCAAACTGAGGACTGAATCTTGGTTGTTTTGGAAATTACAGGTATAGTGAACAGGGAGATGACAGCAATGCTAGAATAACAATACTGTCGGCTTGCTTGCTCGAACACGAAAGTTTGTACACCTAATTTTCAGGTAACTTAGAAGCCTTTGGGCGTTTTTTTCTATTTCACTGCAACTTTTGGGGAACTTGCAGTCAGTGCAAATAAGTACATTTAGAACATTCTAGAAGTAATTACTGCTGACTGCACTGGCCAAAGAGAGAGAGAGAGAGAGAGAGAGAGAGAGAGAGAGAGAGAGAGAGAGCAGCTAACAAGGTGCGTGGGACTATGAGAACAGAACTGGAGACGAGAGAGAGAAATATCATGGGGAATATGAAAAAGGAAGGAGTGAGGGACACAATATGGTTAGAAGACAAGAACTCTGAAAAAAGAAAGGGAATGTACTATAATAGAGTTTTTGCATTTAAAATTATAATAGGCTATTTCTAGAGTTTCATCGCCCACGGATGACGGTGTGGTAAAAAAAAAATGGAGCAAAAAGGAAGAGGAGAGCGAATGCGAGAAAGGCGGAAGTGAGGCAAGAGAGAGGGTTGGTAAGATGAAATGTGTATGTGTGTGTGAGAGAGAGAGAGAGAGAGAGAGAGAGAGAGAGAGAGAGAGAGAGTGCGAGAAAGGCGGAAGTGAGGCAAGAGAGAGAGTTGGTAAGATGAAATGTGTATGTGAGAGAGAGAGAGAGAGAGAGAGAGAGAGAGAGAGAGAGAGAGAGAGAGAGAGAGTACATAGGAGTACACAGGAAATACAGACATCAGGAAGTCTGTTAGCCCTTCGAGAGGTTGTCTGTAGGAGTAAGAAATCTACTTCTGTAAGATCTGCCCAACCTGTCCGGGAAAAGGAGAGTAAAGAGGAAGGCTATCCCCCACGCACCACACCATCCGGGAAAAGAACGTAGGACTAAGGTAGAAAAACACCATGCTTGCTAGAAAGATCAAGCAAGGAAAGTCTAATTGTAATGAGAGAAGAGGGGAAAAAATCTGAAAAACGAACATATGTGATCATAAAATGTTCTAACAATTCAGTAATCGTTTCACTGCCTTCAGCATACACGTTGGCCATAAAATAAACAACGCTCAGCTATCGGCTATGGATTCAAAATATCTGCCTAGCTGGATTATTTGTGTACCTACAGTTTTCCTCACTAACTCCCGTTGCTGTAAGCCTATTCCATTGTTCCACTACGCAAGTATCAAAGTAACTTTTCCCCTATATTAATGTTGCATCTCCTCCCCTCTGAGTTTTGCAGTATCATAAAACTCAGCACTTCGCCATAAAAATCTGCACTCTCAAGACCCAGGATACTAACCCCCTCCCCTGGATAATGGCGAGGAAGAGGTTAAGGGGCGGGATGAGTGGTGTTTGGGGAATGAACGGCATTTTACTTCCTTACTGGAGCTCTCAAGATGAAAAACTGAAGTTGCAACTCTAGTGGCAGTGTCTCCTCCAGTCCGATGGCCCATTCCCTGTGTCTGCCGATAGACTATTTTTATTTCCTGAATCTGAACTGAAGTGACAGGGTACTGAATGTTCTGTTTCGTCAACCAGTTAACAACAGTAAAGATAAAGACGTAGATTATCGACAGCACCTCATTAGCGTACATCTGACATCCAATAAAAAACTCATGCCAGTCTTTTTACAATTCATTCAGATTCCTGGCCATTCTTCTTTTACAGACTTACAGTGAGACCTTTGCTACTGCTCCTGACATCTTAGTCCTTTGACCTAGTCTCGCACAAATCTTTTTAATTTCTGAACTGGCTGTTGACTCAGTCCTTGACCCTGTGGCTTCTTGTGGTATCGTTTCTGGTCGTTCTACAGTAAGTGTGGTAGACGGCCACTGTTTTCCTCCCAGAATTGTCATGCTCATGTCTTTTAACCAAATCTCTGCCTCCTAGTCATCTGTGCTCTGAGCTTCACATCTAGCCCTATTCTTTTTAGTGGCGATGACTTCATTCATCACTTTTCCACTCGCATTTGGCAGCGTCCATCACATCAGTCACTTCAGTAATAACGGTTTAAGGATTTAGCAAACCTGGCTTCTGAACTGTCTATAGTTTATGACTGGGGCAATGGGACGCTGTCTTTAATACCTCAAAAACTAGGTTCCTCCTCCTCTCACCTGACCACAGTCTTTTGCATGACTCTTCCCTCACCTTCAACAATACAAAACTCTGTCCTTCACTCTCTACGAGCATTACTGCTGTCTTTCTTCTATCAAGCAAATATGATTTAGCTCTTTTGGAGACACTAAACTGCAAACTTATTTTTTTATTTTATTTTTTTTTTTACCGTGCACAATGCTGACACTGTAATGGAACTTTATTCGACTCTGTGTGGAGTATAAGTCTCATGTATGATGCATCTTTGTCCCTCTGTAATGGCCACTACTCTTGCGAATTCCTTGCCTTCATCCTACCCATTATGGAGGGTATGCAACACCCGTCTAGGAGTACAGTTTCACCCTTTTTTAGTCTAGCTTCCTAAACAAGAGTTATCTGGTATTCTCAGTACTTCATGGACACAGATGGTTGGCTCTGGTGGTATTGCTCAACCTGCCCTTTTCTCTGATTACAAACTATGATTTTTTAGTGTAATGTGTCCAGGAATCTCGACATGATTGACTCCTGATTTTAGCTTGTCTTTATTAAAATTCCTCAGAAACGGACATGTTTTTGCAGGCCCTGGGTTCTACTGTTCGTTCTTTTCGTATACGTAAATGTTCAGTTTGCCAAAGACGTAAAGTCCGAAAGTGTAGCTATCTATCTATCTATTGTCAGATGTCTCAATCCCGTAGGGGGTGGCCACAAACAAATCAGCTACATGTCGCTCTGTCCAATGCTACTTCACTGCCTTGCTCCCAGCTCATACTTCCTTCTCTCATATATCTCTCCACTTCTTCCCTCCATCTCATCCTCAGCCTCCTCCTCCCTCTCCCCCGCTCCACTTCACTCACGTACATTCTCCTCGTTAGTCTCTCTCTCTCCATTCTCTCCAAATCGCCAACACACCTCAGTGTATTTTTCCTAACGCTTTCTATCACATCCACATCCATACCATAGCTCTCCTTCACTTCCTCATTTGTCAGTCTTGTCTCTCTATGTAACTCCACATGCTCCTCCCATATAACTCATTTCCACTGCTCTCACTCTTGACTTGTGTAGCTAACTGATATTAAGGGCAAAAGAGAGTGCACAGAGGTTATGATTAGCCTACAGGGAGGAATGAAATACAAAGGCTGTAGTGAAGGGTTATATGAATCTGTTTGATGGGTGGAGACATAACAGGGCAATAAGATGGACGGATGTTATATGTAAATGTGTGAATAAGTGAAGTATAGAAGTTGAGGAAGCAAACTAATTAGTATGGGAGACGAAAGGAGGCGAATCCATAGTGGTTTAGTGCATACCGCGTTCACCTCTCAATATTCAGGCGTCTTGAGTATCGAGATTGGAATCCCAGCCTATGGTTGACATTAAAGATGATGCTATAGTTGGTTTGCTTTCACGTGAGAGAACTTGGACCCATATTCTTGTCGCCTAAGTCCTTAGCTATTCATTTTTTAGATAAATCAGGTTAACATAATTTTGTACATTGTTTATGAAGAGTATGGTGATATTTGAGTGATTTGAATTACACAAAAGAGGATAGCAAGGTGTAATAAGCAAAACAAATTGCTTAGGAAGAAGCGTTAGGGATCTTCCTTAACGCCATGGTCACTCGCAGAACTTGAATACTAAATGCTTGAAATTTGGTGAGATCTAGTAATGGGGTAGGAATATTTATTTAACCAGCAGTCTGACTACTACTAACCACCAGCTGAGCCGACAGAGGTTACAGATCTTCGTCAGATGAAAACAAACCGATTATGGTAGCAAGTCCTTTCATAGTCTTGCGTATGCTTACTCTCCGTCGAGTCTTAGCGATGACATGCAGGTATTCAGCTTAACATACACACAAACATGACACTTATACATTCATAAATACCGCTTTTGTCACAGGCACTCTTTCTTCATTTTCACTTGGCCATTTTGAAGGAGGGATGTATTTAGGTATTGCTATCTAACTAGTGAGAGAGAGAGAGAGAGAGAGAGAGAGAGAGAGAGAGAGAGAGAGAGAGAGAGAGAGAGAGAGAGAGAGAGAGAGAGAGAGAGAGAGAGAGAGAGAGAGAGAGAGAGAGAGAGAGAGAGAGAGAGAGAGAGAGAGAGAGAGAGAGAGAGAGTCCTACAGTGGGTCTGACATAGAGTGATACTGATACAAACGCAAATGGAAGGGTGATCAGGCTAATGAATGGAGATGGACATGACTTTATGGCAGAGGTTTTGAGAATTCTTTGATCTTGAGGTAGAGTCGATCATTTGAAGGCTTGAATTTTGAGTGAATGTTCTTGTTATTCATTTCACCATTGACTCTTTTGGTTGCTTGCTCCGTAGTGGATGAGTTGACCTGTATGCTCAGCCATCATGTACACAACTGTAAGTATTGAAACAATGCCTTTCAGTCTGTCTTTCATTTTGCCTCGAATCTTTATTCTTTTAAGCAATGTATTATATGACATCTCGAAATGAACATATCTTGATTTTCACTCCCCAACATATTTTCTTGGTTCCTCTCGTAATATGAGACCTAGTAATTGTTTTTAGTCTTTACTTACACAACTGGTGAATGAACACAGCGATATAACATTTCTTGCTTTTGACTTTCCATTGTTACATTGTCGTTACGAAGAACAAATTTGCACACTCCGGGTCACTGGTTCATTTTTAGCAAGAAATAAAGAAAAACCGTTAAACTTGTCACATTAAGTTAATTCCAAGCCCCGTGCGCTGCAACTTAAAGCAAAATCAACAAACATTTCAGGTAAAAGAAGTTTCCCCGACTTTGTCGTAAACGCCCAAATATAAAGAAAAGCCAAAAGTTAGGGAAAAACTCAACACTCCAATCAAGGCCAAAATATTCCCAGCTGGCAGGATGAACTCTGGGGAAATGTAAACGCAAAAACTGTGTAAATTTGTAGAGTCAGCAAACAGAGTATTGAAGCCCGTACGTTCACTAAAACTGGGCCAGAACGACATCCCTGCACATATTATATTTCGATGAGTCTGGTAATGGTTTATATTATGACAAGAGTTATGAACAGAGTAAATAATAAAGTACTTTAACACCA
The DNA here is from genome assembly GCF_032717465.1 of Coenobita brevimanus. NCBI lineage: Eukaryota > Metazoa > Arthropoda > Malacostraca > Decapoda > Coenobitidae > Coenobita > Coenobita brevimanus. The sequence continues at coordinate 3,960,347 of NC_137016.1, read as the reverse complement.
GAACTTCTGTGACTTACTGTCAGCTGATTAAAATCATCTGGCGTTAGTTAAATAAAACACGAGAGTTGTGTTTCTCGTCAGAGGGGTATTTGTATACCAGTAACAACACCCCTAGATGAATGAAATTGTCGGATTTTAATTCAAAGAAGACAACAGAGTTCATGCAACCTTCAGAGAACTAAAGTATTTTGTTCTATATTTTTGCATGTACTGCGTAGCAGGAGACTTTTGCTGTCAAGCCCATAACATTCCTAACTGAACACATATCTGGTGGTGACATTTTATAACTGCGACTTTGCTGATAGGTCTGTTCTCTAACGACTTCACTTTTGGGCGTCCCTCTTTAGCCGAATAAAATTAGCTGATTGTAGTAAAGACAAATTTAAAGTGCTGTCATCTTACCGAAATGACAACTGGATTTTTAATATCCTCATGATGAGGGGATGCTTGAAAGGGTACAGCAGGGAAGGAAGGTTGTTGGTTCACTGAAAGTGGTGATGAGAAATAGGGAGGTGAGTATGGAAGTTAAGAAGGCACTGCATGATGGTATTTTGATCCCTACCCTGACGTATGGAAGCAAGGCGTGGACCTTGCTATGGGACAACAAGTCAAGAGTGAGAGCAGTGGAAATGAGTTACCTGAGAGGAGCATGTGGAGTGACATGGAGGGACAGGTTGACGAAGGAAGGCGTGAAAGTACGTTGTGGGGTGGATGTGGATGTGACTGAGAAAATTAGAAGAAATACACTGAGGTGGTTTGGACATCTTGAGAGTATGAAGAATGAAAGACTGACTAAGAGGGTGTATGTATGTGATGTGGAGGGAGGGAGAGGGAAAGGGAGACCGAGGATGAGGTGGAGGGATGGAGTTGAGAGGTTTATGAGGGAGGGAGGAATGAGCTGGGGAGAGGGCAGTCAAATTGTGGGTGACAGAGAGACTTGGTGGCGTTTTGTCTGCGGCCATCCTTTGCGGGATTAGGGCGTCGGGCCATAGATAGGTAGAGAGATAGATGATGAGATGTAACCATTATGCTGCACAAATCTCTCGGGTGAAAAAAAAAAAAAAATGATATCAGTATGAAAACGGCTGAATCATCTTTATCATACTGAGAAAAGTTTTAGCAACAAGTTAAGTCTGGAAAGGTATAATACAAACTTACATTATTTGATTTTTTCACACTCATCCCCGACCAACAACGAAGAGTAATCATGCTTGCAACTTGGATAAAAATCACTCTCTTACCTTTGTGTACGTTCACGGTCAGGATGTGGGGGGTTACCATGTTAGTGCTTATCATCCCCAACGTAACCTCAAACTAGTGTTTATTTTGATGACGTTAAACGAAATTATTTTACTGAGAGTACAATTATAATCCTGAGACCGTTAACAGCTTCACAGTTAACGTTCTCATTGTCTGTTCCAGCTAACGCAGACGACTTTCATATTCAACTAATAAGCGGTGCCAAGGCACAGCAAACCCATCCCCGGCAGTCATTTTAGTGCTGACGTATAAACAACATCATATCTAGTCAATGATGTCAGATATCAAAGTTTGAGTAAATTGGGTGAAAATTCATAATTTTATGTCCATCTGAAATTAAAGACCCGACCCACCTGACACTGACCCCACTACAGCTAACTGGGGGGGTGGGGTGACCCCCCTGGTGTAGTGAGACATGTTGCAAGATGCAGATTTAAAAGATGCGCCTTTAGATTTTGGTTTCAGGTCGATATGACAAATCTGAAAGGAGTTATGGTGACTTTTTTTTTTTTTTTTTACATTTTTTGGGCCTACAACCTGGGCCTGGGTCCAATTTGGCCCAAAATTTAATCAGGTGATCAGAAGGTCATATCTCATCATCCCTGTCATTTTAGTTAATATCACACCGATAATCCTGCTGTTACCCAACTACCCAACTATACTGGTCAAATCGTCTGTCATTAGTAAAATCAGGAAAACAAAAAGGATCACCCACAGAGGGCAACATCCAAGGTTACCAACTGTCTAAGGACTGAACTCTTGACTTTCCCATTGACTTTGATCTTCAAAAAATTATTATCGATATCGAAATACTCATTTCTTACCTAACCCTTAACCCTTCCACCAGATTTGGTTCATATTGTATCAAAAGTAATTGAGTTGATTTTACCCAGTGATCTTGACATTTGACTTATCCCTGAGACCTTGATATGTGACTGATTGTTCCCCAAATCGAAACTCTACACGCTTGTTGTAACTTTAACCCTGACACAAAGTTTATTCTAAATCGGATAAAAACTGTTGACGTTGACCTAGACATGTAACCTTGGCCTTTATTGTTCTGAAAAAAAGCGATAGGTCAAACTGCTGGGTGATATTAGTTCATCCACGGAGTTTGATCCAAAGTAAAGCTGCCTTATTTATTTGATCACACACAGATACAGGGGTCGAAATTTGATCTTGCCTTGTGACCTTGATCTTTGACTGATGGCTCTCAAAAGTTTCCCTTAACCATTTCATTAAGTTCGGTTTAAAGCATATCAATATTTAGTTGATCTCGCCCCGTGACTTTGGATTTTGACCTTTCCCTGAGACCCTGCTCTTTGATTCCTCTTATAACCGATTCCGATTATTCTTGCCTTTAACGCATTCATTAACACGTTCTTTAACCCTTCCAGAACGTTTAGTCCAAATCAAATGAAAACTTTGCTTTGAGCTTACTTTTTAATCTTTAATTTTGATCAATTGATTTAAAAAAAAAATCAAAGGTTGACCGTCAGTCCCTTCATCAATCTTGGTTAAAATCGGATCAAAACTGCTTCAGTTAATTTAACACACACACACACACACACACACACACACACACACACACACACACACACACACACACACACACACACACACACACACACACACACACACACCATAGCACCCGTTCTTGCATTACGACAGTCGGTGTGAAAAGAATTTTTACTATGTGTAGTGGAATACTGGAGGTTGATTTTAACGCCTTCACTACCGGGAGTCGAAACGAAAGAGCAATATAATAACGGAAGCTGCAATAAGACATGATGAAATGCTATGATACTGCAGAGTTTATGTAATACTGTCTGACTTTTTAGCTGCGAGAGGTTGTGAAAACTCATAATTAATTGAGCAAATCGCCTGGTGGTAGGAATATGGGGGTAAAAAGAGATCATCGGACTAAATAGCCTAATGAAGATAGTTTATATCGTATTTCCTGCGAGATGTTACTTCTAAGGGGAATACAGTCATCTGATATGTTTTTCCTAGCTACACTATACCTCCCTGACCTTTACCTCCTTTCTTACGATTCCTCTCCCTTCCCTTTGTCCTTTTGCCTTCCTTTCCCTCCCTACTTCTACATCCATTCCTCTCCCTTCCCTTCATTTCGCTTCCCATCCCTACCCTTCTCATCTCTCACTTTCTCCTCCCTCCCTGCCCTAATCTTCTCACTCTTTCTCTTCCCCTCCCTTCACTTCACTTCCTTTCCTTTCTCTTCCCTTCCTCTCCCTTCCTTTCTCTTCTCTTTCTCTTCCTTCCCTTCCCTTCTCTTCCCTTCCTCTCCCTTCCCTTCCCTTCCCTTCCCATCCCTTCCCTTCTCTTCTCTTCCTTTCTCTTCCCTTCAGTTCCTGCTCATCACTTATCTCCCTCTGTGTTCTCTGCAGCCCTTTCAGTTTTATGTGCATTCTTTCCTTGTTTATATTTTCCACTTCCTCTTCTCCTTCCTTTACATGCCGTTTCCTCTTTGTTTTGAGAGAGAGAGAGAGAGAGAGAGAGAGAGAGAGAGAGAGAGAGAGAGAGAGAGAGAGAGAGAGAGTCTTCTTCTCTTTTTCCTCCTCCCCTTAACTGACATGCCAGAACACTTCTTTACGGTGTCATTCTCCACCCTCCTACGTTTGGTGAGTGTTTGTACTTTTATCTTGAAGTTAAAGAATTTATCTTCCCCCCCTTTCTCTCTCTCTCTCTCTCTCTCTCTCTCTCTCTCTCTCTCTCTCTCTCTCTCTCTCTCTCTCTCTCTCTCTCTCTCTCTCTCTCTCTCTCTCTCTCTCTCTCTCTCTCTCTCTCTCTGTTACGAGAAGGGAGGCAGGTGGTGCTTTTCCCTCAAAATATCCCCAGGAACATGTCTCCCTGAAATGAATAAACCATTTGACTGCTGCAAGGGTAAAGTAAGAGAGAAGGCGTGGGACTGAATTGGTAACCCCTTCAGTAACCCTTACAGGTACTGGAGAGGGACGCCTTCATGTGATGGCACCGATATAACCAGGCGCTTCAAATGCCTGACCATACTAAAATCCTGGTAATTCCCTTAGAAGGCTGGTGGACAGCAGAACGGAAAATTCAGCCTACAGTCCGCCAAACTCACATTCTAAAGAAACTTCATGCCACAACAACAACCATGACCAATCTTGTAACCATCAGGTGATTTTACTTGTCTTATGGTAACCGCTGTTACTCAGACGGTTAACGGTGATTGCGTTTAATCCATTCCCTACGAGAGGAGGCGGCGCACTGGCAGGCTGGACCGAGGAATTCCTTTTAGGTCGCAGGGTGCGATGAGGATGTTTCGTTTCCAGGCAGGAGGCGCATCTGCTTCTCTCCACGCAGGGCAACGGCACCAAAACCACTCACACGCCTTATTCAGACTCTGAATCTAAAGTCACACCTGTTAGAGACTACCTTTTTATAAGACGCACGCAGTTCTATGCACTGTTGCATCTTTAGCTCTTTTCTTTTGCTACTTCAATGGTCACTGCTCTTCTGGACTCTGTTTACATCCAGCCTCCAATGTAGCGGGCGTGATGCACCCATATGGTAGCAAATTCTCATCCCTTTCCTTTTCAACTCTTTAATGCATGAGTTAACCGATACTCCTAGTCCCTCATATATGCAACATGTCAACTACGGAACTATTTCCCTGTCTTCGTATTTCACTCTGTCTATGACCTCATGTCTCTTATAGGTAATGTGTTCTGGCATCACGAAATGATCGGGTCTTGAATTTTGTTCTTTTATTTTACTTTTTTTTTGTGGGAATAATCTTGCAGTCATCTAGCCACTGGTTCCTTCTTTCTTCCATAAAAAATCAGCCTGCGCTAATGCACAACACAACTGTCATTACATGACACGCGCATGGAACAATCACCAAACGAACAATATTAAACCCTTTACAACAATATCTCACCTCCAGTCATAAGAAACACCTAAATACTTACTTCATGGGAAGGGCAATACAGCACCTCGATCAGAACACTATATGACAAGCCGCCTTCCCCCCGACATCCACCCATCGGAGGTGTCCTTAAATTGAGATGATCGAGATCATCTTGCTAAGCATAGAGCAGGGCATCACCCAGCCTCCTCAGGTTGCAGCGTAGATTTGGGTTGGCAGGAATCGCAGATGACACGTCTGGTAATTGTAAAAATAACACACACAATGGAGCACCACAATACCTGCCACACTAAGACAGTGACTCAACATCAACAGTGTTGGCAACCTAAGGGACACCACCATAGGGTCAGTTGTTTACCTGCGGTCGATGAGCCTGTTGTCAGACGGACCAGAGTTGAGAAACAACAATTATTATTATTATTTTTTTTTTTTCAAAATAAAAGGATGGACAGGAATGGGTTTCTATATATTTTTTTCTAACCTGTTTTGTAAGCTGACAATTTTTTTCCTCTCTGTCTTGTTATAACCAGACTAATTAATTTACATACTGGGGGTTCTGTAATGGACTTTGTGTTTGAGCTCTTCTGTAAGTTAATGCCTTGCTTGTTTTACTCTGGTTTTACCCTCACTCCGGCCAAGCTATTATATTCAGCTTACTGGAGACCTCTGGTAGGTCGAGAGTGTGTGTGAGCATTCATGTCTCGGGAGGACTACATGGTGTTGAATATTCAGATTATGGATACCAACAGCTTACCCAGGAGTTTGTGTAGGAAATGGAAGTCTCTCTCTCTCTCTCTCTCTCTCTCTCTTATCGCCCGGAGGAAACTATTTCGTGCCGTTTGCTGCCACACTCTGACCTTTTTTTAACCACCGTTTCCCACACTTTTTCTGTCCCCTGTTCACTTGCAGCCGCGTCCAGAGGGAAAAGCATCTCGTGCACACTTTTCCCACGGGTTTAGATTCGATCATCCAGAACTGGAAGGAGGTTTTTCACTCATGTAATACCACCGACGGGAGTAGTTTGCCCGTGTACCTATAAACGTACTGGAGCTGGTGTGTGTGTGTGTGTGTGTGTGAGTGTGTGTATGTGTGTGTGTGTGTGTGTCTGCGTAATCATTGGGGGGGAGGCCTCAATTTCAGGAAAACAGAACGATAATATATTCCATTGTCGAGGATGAGGCGTCCACCTAATACACGCCATTAAAGTGGTATTCCCAACAGCCCTGGGTATATGCAGAGGTGCTCATATCCCTAATAGAGGCCCTGTCAGTCTGCCACATATTAACTTTTTTCGAATGGGAGGTGCCGCAGTCTGGTGTACTTTAGCATCGCCCCAAATTCTTTCTTCTTTTTTAAGCATCTGTGTACCACTGATGTATTTATTCTGCTCACTCACACCCTTCCTGTCTACACCCATTCACCGCTTCTGTGTACACATCCTCATCCCTTTTGTGCACACACTCACACCCCTTCTGTCTACACTCTGCACACCCATATATTTTTCTTTACACGCCCAGCATCTTTTTGTCTATTTTCTACAGATTCTCCTTCCTCCATTCTATGCACTCACACATACATACTCACATCCATTCCGTGTACACACTTACACCAGTTCTGTATACACACTCACATGGTTTCTGTCCACACACTCACAACCCTGCTGTCTTCTTCTTTTTATTTTTTTTTTTTTTTTGTGGCTTTTCATTACCCAGCTTTCTTTTAAATGGGATAACTTTTGCTGGCGCCTTAACTTTGGTTCATTTTCTTTGCGTGACGAAAAGTAGGAGTGTAATTAAGTTTATCAGGTTAAGTCCCGGTCACGTACCACCTGCTTCAAGAAATATATGTGAGAACTCGGACGAAGAAAGTTCCCACCTAACCCCAAGAATTTATCGTTTGGACCAAAATAAAGACAAAAGGCAAAACTCTGCTTAGATGTGCACACCCCAGCCAGTCCAAAATATTCCAAGCTGACATGAGAGCTGCGAAAATATGGACTGTGTGTTTATACGGAGGGCAACAAACATGTTATTTTGCGATGACATTTTTACAACACTGGTGGAAAATCTACTCCCCGCTGTACAATTGCCACCCACGAGAATATTCAGCCGTATGGGATACAAAGAGATGCTATCAGAAGTACATATAGGGGGACGTGATACACACCTGTTCGCCAAGCCTGACCTTATTTTTATTTTCAGTCAAATTAAAACAGGCCGAGAGTCAATAACACTATTGTTTTTGTAAAATATGGTATAGTAATAATAATAATAATTATAATAATAATAATAATAATAATAATAAGGAGGAGGAGGAGGAGAAGAAGAAGAAGAAGGAGAATGTCAAGGCCAATAACCACTCAGTTACAAATGCCTCAGTATGTTGCGTTTAAGTAAATGGAGATCACAGTTCGTGGTGAGGACAGACAGGCAAAAACGGTGACAGTGTTGATTAGTTGTATACACGGAAGACTGACAGTACTGATTACTTGCGTCAACGAAGTCAGAAGGAAGTTATGTATTCACCTGTGTTTGTTTGTGTGTTTGTCTTATGCACAACACATCTCCAAAAGTTTTTTTTTTTATCAAATATCAGTGGATCTGGTGGATAGGTGTGCGTTGGGTCAAGGCAGAGTTCATTAGTTTCTGAGGTGGATCGGAACCAGATGCAGAAATAAACCATGAATCTTATTAGCTTCAGCGGAAGTATGCTTTCTCTGTATCTGTATCAGGGCAGAACGAGACCGAAGAATTTATTACCTCCGCCAGTGATGCTGAACCGAGGTTGGTTAATGAATCATAAAACATATATATGTATTGAGAGAGAGAGAGAGAGAGAGAGAGAGAGAGAGAGAGAGAGAGAGAGAGAGAGAGAGAGCAGTATAGCTATATCCCTTCAAAGGCGTTTAGGAGGAATAATTCAGAGACAAAATGGTTAAATGACAGATTATAATTTATCATATCAAAGAAAAGGGATATACTGAATGACAGAAGAGGGGAAATGACCACTTCCATACCTGGTACTCGATTCCGAATAGGGAAGTAAAGAAAGAGGTAAGGAAAACAGAATGAGGTTTTTATCAGCTTTACCATACGAAAAATCAAGATAGGTTAGGACCGCTTAGAAATGAATCCGGTAACATTACCAGTGAAGATAAAGAACTGCATCCTGCCCTAATTAATTATTTCCTATCAGTATTTGCCAAGGAAAATCTAGGCCCGGTTCCTCAAACAGCAGTTACTTATGATGATAATACGGGCAATATTATTGATAATATAACCATTAATAACGAGGACATACAGAAAGAAATTAACACTATCGCTGTCTGTGGACGTGGATCCGTTTCCATCTTGAAAGTGTCCAACCTGCTCTTTGGATGTAGATCTGTGTCCAAAGACTTATTCACCATATATCAGGAATTGCGTCTGGCGTCCTGAAATTTGGTCTGATAGTAGCATGATTGAATTTCCAGTTTGGTGATTCGATTTTCATTCATGTGAAAATTAGAAAACGTGAACAAAAAACGCCAAGGAAAAAAAAATGGTGTAAACATTCTTATGCACTCTTTCAGCTTATACTCGTCATAACTATTTTACTTTATGCAATATCACTTTCTTCTTTTTTCTCTCTTATTCTGCAAAGTCTCATCTTTCTCCTGGTATAAAAACAAATCCACTAATCCAAATATTTCGGGGTGAAAAAACGATCGGAAGAGAAAAAACTCAAGCGCGTGGCAGGGTAGGAAGGAGGGAGAGAGGGAGGGGGGGCAAAGCAAGAGGGTTTTGCTGGCGGGAGGGGGGGTCGGACGGGAAAAAAGTGTTAAGCTTAACCTCAGTAATCTCCGGGTCCCGACGATATACATGCAAAAATTATAAAGTATACCAAGGAAGAATTATATCATCCACTTACATTATTCAGTCTTCAATTTCGGGGGTAGTTACTGAGGCGTGGAAGACAGCGAACGTAGTACCCTCTTTTTAAAAGATTATTAATAATTTTTATTGAATTATCGTCCAAAATGTTTAACATCAATAGCAGGGTAGGATAAAATGTCAAAGTCAGTTTTAGCAAATTAAAACAGGGAGCACTTAGAAAGATTTAATCTCATAGATAACAGTCATCACGGATTCATGCTAGGATGATCCTGCCTCACAAACTTATAACTTTTCTCGGAAGTCTAGGAGGAGTAGAAAGCAACAGAGCTTACAGTATTATTTATCTGAACTTTAGTAAAGCTTTTGATAGGGTTCCACATGATATATTAGTAATAATGGTTCGAGCACATGGTACAGACGACGATATCTTAAAATCCTGGCAAAAAGAGCATAAGCAGAGCTTTAAAAAAAAATGGCACTAAGTCAGGTTGGGGATGAGTACCTAGCGCCGTACCTCAGTGATCAGTACTTGGTCCCATATTATTTATCATGTATGTAAATGATATAGACTTAGGAATCACCAGCAGTATTAGTAAATGTGCCGATGGCACGAAAATAGGACGTATCATTAACTCAACAGATGACTGTGATCATCGAAGGACCCAATCTGCTTAAAATGTGATCGGGGGGAACGTTTACCAGTTTGCATAATCTTGTTTTCCTAGTTTATAATCCATGACCGTGCATAAAGGCTTTGGCCAGGACCAACTGGCCACCCCCCTATCCCACACCTCCCGGCAAGGGGTGGTCATTGGGAGGCCCACCTTGTCAAAGATGTGGTTTCAGAGAAGATCTATCTTTGTGTAAAGTTTCGTGTTTTTATGTGAAAAATTGACATTGTGCCCAGTGGGAGCCGCAGCACCCGTCCGTGGGGGTGGTATCCTGAGTCCTACACTGCCTAAAGCGTTGCCGAGGTAAACTTCTACTAGTATACAAACTTCCTTGACCCTCCTCCATGAGCGGCAACTTTCGGTGGCTCCCCACTTCAGAATATGTGGCTGGGGTGAACATCTATCAATATTCAGTGTTTCATTCTCTTCCATTAAAAACTTTGGATGTGAATAACGACTTTGGCCGTGTCCACTGGGGGTCGCCGCCCCCCTTCCCTTCGGAGGACAGCCCTCAGGGGTTCCACCATGCTTATAAGCTTGCACGAGTGAAAAATTTGACTTCCGAGGTTAAAAAAAAATATACCTAATGGTTTTGGATGGAAACCCGAGGGCCACTGCCCTCGTGAGGGGCGACCCTCTGAGGTCCCACCCCGTCTGAAACCTGGCCCAAGACCAGGTTTACCACTGTGGAAATTTTAGTTATCCTAACACTCCTCCCATGAGGCCTGGATTCCATTCTTCAAGAAGGTTCAGTAACTAACTGAGTGAGTGAGTGAGTGAGTGAGTGAATGAGTGATTGAGTGAGTGAGTGAATGAGTGACTGAGTGAGTGAATGAGTAAGTGAGAGAGGGAGGAAGTGACAGTTAGAGACAAACACTATATTAGGCCGCCCCATGTGGGTTTGGCAGAGATTGATAATGCCTGATCGCTGTGTAAGATAGTCCACTACGAACTTCAAGAATTTAATAAACTGCTTTGGAACTAGTAACACTCTGCACTCCAAGCTGCTGCAATGAACCCAAGCAATAATGCAAACCCCAGAACTCCATGATTCCGAAGTGTGAAATACCAAGATCCTGAACAATGAGTTTACCTCAGTCTCAAACAGTGAAACATTAAGATCCCGAACTGCGTTTTTATAACACAACGTTCACATGTTATATATTATATATATCCTGTACTGTACATCATGCAAATATATTTAAAAATAGTGTATATACAAGAAATTTACAAGCGAATTCTCCCGCATTTGTCAGAATGCAGATCGTGTCAAATCTTACAGACACGAGTCATTCACGACGAAGAACGACGAAGTTCGAAATCTTAAATTCATATACAGTAGAAGATGTTGTATTCTAGGCCAACAGGTCGTTTGGATTTAATACATTTTCATAAAGCACATGTTATCTTTCCATAGGGATGACATTATGTATGATAATGGTGGGTATATAAGGTACTCAGTCATAAATCAGTGCTTACCAAACATATTGAGCTAAATGTCATTGACAAATGTCATCAACCATATAGAATGACTGTTAGGATTGCACTTCGCCTTCATCTTACACTGTCTTACTTAACGTGCACATTATTATCATTATCATTTGCCAAAGCACCTGAAAGTAGGGGAAAGGGAAGCATCACCTTTACATAGACTGCATGTGTGTGTGTGTGTGTGTGTGTGTGTGTGTGTGTGTGTGTGTGTGTGTGTGTGTGTGTGTGTGTGTGTGTGTGTGTTCTGTTCACTAAAATTTCGTGGTGCCAGAGTCATGAGAGTAATTAAAAAAAAAGAAAAAAGAAAGTGATCATAAATTCCATCGAAACAGGGTAAAAATACAGAGCGTTGGTGCCTTTGTTTGTGTGGGTGTGTAACAGTGGCTGGATGTGTTTCCCATCCCGCCCCGCTCAATTGATTGCCGACACCACACCACAACACATCACTGTCAGCCTCGTTACCATTGGATGTCGCTGTGATACACTGTTTTTTGAGGGATGGGGAAAAAAGTGGAAAAAATTGTCCATACCAGAGGAAAATGAACAAAAGAGAGCCGAAATCAGGTTATGTTCGTTTAAAAATACCTGGATACAATGCATAAAACAAAATAGGTCATAGCAAAAGGGACTACAGATTTAAAATGTTAATTACAGTGTTGTTCATTTGTATACAATATAGTACATGTTGAACGAAACGTAGGTAAAAGGGTGTTACTCAGAAATAAATAAATAAATAAATAAATGAACGTATGTTGCTCAATAAATAGGTAAGAACGTGATGCCCCCAGAATAGATAAGCGTGCGTTGTTCAAAAATAGGTAAGAGTGTGTGGCTTATAGTATTGGTTAGAGTTTGTTGCTCAGTAAGTGGGTAAGACTGTGTTGCTGAAAAATAGGGGAAAGTGTGTTGCTCTCCCTACGTAATAATGGTGACCACTGAAATAGGTATAGTAGAGGAAGAGAGACGCAAAATTTCGGCGAAGAGAGAGAGAGGTTGAAGGTAGTCAGCAAAAGGATGGAGAACTGATGAGACGTAAAGTCTTTATCTACCTCCCCTGTTTGGAGGAGATTTATTTATTGGGCTGTCCTCCCTCCCCCTTCCTCGTTCCCCTTACACACGTTCATATGATACCTACTCTCTCTCCACACACACACACACACACACACACACACACACACACACACACACACACACACACACACACACACACACACACACACACACACACAGTGGCCAACATTGCTCCTTTACAAAGTCATCAGTTGCTCAGGGTTAAAGAAATCACAGAAATGGTTCAGCACATTTAACCATTTCGAGGAGTGAATTACAGTAGAAGTAATCTTATCTTCCTGACTGATCTCGAGACAGCGGATATGGAAACATGATGGTGGACTGACCTGCGTGTTATAAAGAGCAAGGGGTAATCTTGTGGGTGACGATGGCGTTTTGAAAGCTGGATTAATTTTCTTATGCATTTTTTTTTTCATCTCAGTCAAAGATAATAAGTCAGAAACAAGCCTCATTTCATGATTGTTGAAGTGAGAGTTCTAATGGACGCTGTTAAGAGATCAAAAAGAGACGAGAAGATTGAAGCTCACAAGGTAAGAAATGATAGGGATGTCTCAGCTGTTAACAAATAGCAGGTAGAGAGCTGGTGACAGGACAAAACCCTAAGGAACGCTACAAATTTTAGATCAGATATGTCTATAACAATACCATTAGAATAATCAGAAAGCAAGTTTGAGATGAAGGCAGAGACAGGGATAAGTACCTTAAGAGGGCAGTTTGGAAATTAGAGATTTATGCCAGATTCGTCCGAAAGCCTTTGAGATGTTCAGCACAATGCAATGATTTCAAAAAAGACCAGAAGAGGGGATAATCAATAACGGAAGAGTAATGTAAAACCGCCAGTGGAGCGTCCGTAACAGAGCCCATACTGCTGGTTGAAAAGCAGGTTAAGAGAATGCTTCACATTTTTCTTCAAAATTAAAGTGTTCGTAGCTGTTCAACTCGCTATAGGCTTTTCCAGTCTGTCTTTTACCCTGTCAGTAACCCCTCAGTCTTTATAGCGCAATGTTTCTATCCAGTTCCGACAATTTCTGACATCGGCTATTAATTTCGCCTTTAATTACATGGGATAAATTTGGCTGATTTGGCACCTGGATGGAAACTCCCTCGACAAATGAATGAATAATATTTCCACAGAGAGACAAGTATATTGTGAAAACAGTATTGGTCCTTGCAATACTTAAAACATTTGAGTGATACACGGTACTGTGAAACTTGAGTGTCGTAGTCAGTAATAATTTCACTGGTCGGTGGTTAGGAACTGTTGAAACAAGACACCATTTCAACATATTTTTAGTCTTGTTGGTAGTTTCGTAAAATCGCCTTTGATTCTGACACAGTTTCAGTTTTCAAGACCAAAACTGTACACAGTAAGGGATGCACGGCCGTATTACACAAGCGAATGCAAGACGGACCAGAAGGGTGTATGTGAATGAGATGGAAGAGAAGGGGAAGGGGAGACCAAGGATGGGATGAAGAGATGGGTGGAGAGATATATGAGTGAGGGGAATATGAGTTGGATGGAGGGCAGACAAATGATAGACGACAGGGGGACATGGAGACGATTTGTTTCTGGCCACCCCTCAAGGGATTAAGGGGTCTGGCTATACATACAGATAGATAGATTTTGAAGATACCCGATACAGATGATTTAGCTTGAGCATTGTATCCAGGAAGTTTGAGAGCATGAATAGGACGTGACTGGATTTGTAGTTCTTTTGAGCACTTCCACTTGTGTTTTCGCGTCAACTGAATAAGATCATCCGGTAGTGGCAAGAACAATGAATATGTCATCGTACTAAAGGGATTAATCTCTTCAAATACACACGGACGCCTTCTCTTTCCTTAACCCTGTCAAACCCATAAAGTATTTTGCCTGTGCTAACCCCAGCCAATTCTATCTTGCTTAGGAAAGACTCTTTGAAATGGGTACGTTAGATACAGCCTTCATTTACCCTTTTACTAATGACATCCTCCTAGAAACTAAGTAAAATCGTCTCAGAATTGAAAGAACTAATTACTCAACATGTACCTGGATTGAAGGGATTGAAGTTGGCCACCAAGCAGACGACTTGGATCCGCATTCTAGATAGCACTGTGGACACCGTAGCTCCTTCAAGACGGTTTATTATGCACTGTAAACATTAGCATTCTCTTCTGTGCTCCTTAGCTCATTTTAATCTCAACGTGGTTTAGATCAGTAAATCAAAAAACGGTACTGGGATGTAATATGCAGAATAAACCACCAAGGAATATGTGTTGCGATGTCTCTGGAGTCACTTAAGATACCACTCTTAATGCTAAATGAATAAAGGCTGCATATGATATCACCAAAGGTTTGAAAAGTCTCTCTGAAGCTGAATATTATCGTCTCGTAGGAGCAAGATACGAATAAAAAGGAGTTGGCTGCTCCTCTCTGCTGATTCTCCACTTGGACTTCTTGGCTCTATTAACTCCATATATTATACAATGTGGAAATATTGCTTTTGACGATGATGACGGTAACGTGGTTACTAAAATAAATGAAAAAGATGGTAGTGATAACAATGATAATGACGACGAATATGATGATGAAATTGATAAAGAAGACAGCGACTTAGAGGATGACGATGATGACTGACTATGATCGTGAAAATGATGACGAAGACGACGACGATAATGATGACGATAGCGATGACTGAATATAAGGATGACCATGACTAAGATGACGATGTGGATGGCAGTAATGACGATGACTGTGACTATGCCTGACTATGACACCTTGACTATGAGTACGAGGATGATGAAGATGACGATGACGACGGAGATGATAATGAGAAGATGATACTGTAGATAAGAAAACGATTTACAGTAATATATGGCATCCTGTGTAGCGTGGAAAGAAGGTGGAATAATTCTCTTGGTTCATTTGGTACGTGACGGATTAGAGAGAGAGAGAGAGAGAAAGAGAGAGAGAGAGAGAGAGAGAGAGAGAGAGAGAGAGAGAGAGAGAGAGAGAGAGAGAGTGATATAATTAGCACTGACATTCTCTTTCTCCTCCTCAACATCAACCTACTCCTGTTGTATGCTATTTTTGTTGTGCCAAAGGACGTTATTCATCTGGGATGGACCTGTTATGGAAAAGAGGTCTGATGCACTCTCCAGCAAGAGCTATCACAGAGCGTATATCTCCGCTGAGGCAACACTATCCTGAGTTTTATGTATTCGATGACCTTGACCTTTATATTTTTCACGCAGACTCTCTCTCTTTCTCTCTCTCTCTCTCTCTCTCTCTCTCTCTCTCTCTCTCTCTCTCTCTCTCTCTCTCTTTCATTTCCTCAATCATTTTTCAAAGCTTGGTGCAGTTCCCTTAACATTTTTTTTCAATGTGCTGCTAAGAGACAGACACTTCAAGACAAACAGACAGACAACCCGAGGCCAAAACATATATTCCTTCTCAGAGGTAATGATTCCTTCAGTTCCACGACGCGCGTTTCATCATGCTACTGGCGTTTTTAATTATCGTTTCCAGTTTAGGGTAGACTTGTTGTGAAGGGTTTAAATGGACGGCTGGGGGAAGAAAAGCGGATAATATATGAGCACAGGAAGGCGGGAACACAACAGCAGGAAGGGAAAGGGGAATTAGCCCTACCGGTACCGTATTTAAACACGGATATTCTCTTCTCATTGGCTACAGATGATTTATTTCATCAAAAAGAGTCGTAGGAGGTGATGTGGTTAAAAATAATCTCCATGGCCTTTCCTCATCTTTAATTAAAGTTTGGCTTTTGTTTTCTACTTAACGTCTGAAGATATTTTTGGCAGTTAAATTGCAGAGATAATTTGGTGGATAGGGAGAATGTCGACAGACGAAAATAATTTTATGAAAATTATTATGGAGGAAACCCAGAATAATAATGTAAAAGAAAAAAGTAAAGGAAAGTGTGCAAGGAAGGAATATAATTCTTGCCGCTAATATGCAGTCCAAGAAACCCTCAGTGGCGAAAATGTGCAATGACATATTCCCCTCCACGAAGCATAAAAATAAACTAAAAGGGAATGAACATGGAGACGGGAGAACACAAGGGGGCCGGAAGAAATAGGAAATGAGGAGGACGGTGGCAGAGAAAACTCATGCATAAATTTAATATAAAGTGATAAAGGGGAAGTCTTGCTCCGCGCGACCCGGGGCCATTTCCTCGTGGGCTTAGGGGATTGTCTAGCACTTTCCTATAAAATATATTTTGTATATTATAGCTCAGCATCCCAATTTTTATTATTTATAATTTAACAATATAGATTCGACACTTAATATATGGTATACTATAATGTAGTGCTACGTCCAAAAGCAGAGGTACGATAACTTCGAAGTTTTTAGGAATCCTCATGATTTTATGGTATATGGACACTCACAGCACACAAAGAGGGAATTAAGGGATTTTATTTTTTATATTAATAATATGACAGAATGTTGAAGAAAACGGCTACAGATATTCACTTCTGGATGCCAAAAAAGAAAATCTCTTAATACAAGGCAAAAACGGAAGGAAGAATAAGGAATAGGGAAAAAAGGAGATGAAAACAGACAAGTAATAATGTACAAGGGATGACCAAAGTATGAGGAGTACTGGGCGCTATATAATGAACCTTGCAGACAAACCACACTTCAGACTGCCACACCTCACACTGCCATACCTCACACTGCCACACTTCATACTGCCACACTTCATACTGCCACACCTCACACTGCCATACCTCACACTGCCGCACTTCAAGATACCACGCCTCTCAGACACTTCATACTGCCACACATCATACTGCTGGATCAAACATTTTCTCTCTTTAAATTGTCACATCTCATAGTGTCACGGTTCATATTCAAGCACCTCACACCGACATATCACGCTCTTTCCATTACTCAAACTTCTGAGAACAATAAGTCAGCGTCAGTTTTTATCCGATGTAACTAAATTTTGTGGAAGTGATGACTGCAGGACAAGAACAAGCTGATGATAGTGTGAGAAATATCAGTTACAGGCCAGCCACAGGGCAAGGTCCACTCAGTTTTATCTGATTTTAACCTAACCTGGTAGAATGGTGAGGAGTTAGGAGCAGCGAAGGAATTGATTTTTTAGAACAGTCAAGCAGAAATCAAGGTCACACGGCAAGGTCAGTTTCGACTCGTGTGTCTGTGCGAACAAAACACATACCTGTTTGAGTAAAATTTTGTGGATATGTTGTGTATCATTCAAGAAGTTCGCCTATATTTATCTTTCTTTTTTTGAACATGTCAAAGGACAGGGTCAAATGGAAAGGTCAGCTGAAATAGTGTTTATCCGATGTTGACTAAACTTTGTGGAAGGGTTCGTGTGAAACCAAAGATAGAGATATTCATTTCTGTGAACAGGGAAACAAAGGTTGATATCGCTGGGCAAAATCGACTCAAACACTTTTGATCTAATTCATCAAATTTATGGAAGGGTTAAGGGTTAAGCAAGAATGAAACATTAAATTCTGAGAGTAATTTGTCCTCCACTGACTGCTCCTTTTTGTTTCACATGTTTCCCTTACAAAATCACCTTTCTTTTTTCTTCATGCCTCCGACTCTGAGCATATGCTTAACAACCCGTTGTCTAAGGCCCAACAGGCCTCCAACATACAACATACCTACACAGGTCACCAGTTAGGAGCTAAAACCCACCGTCCATATTGAATGCATGAAAGGGCTGTTACATACAGTAACTGGTATTATCGAGGGTGTTTTAATTGCATGTCGATAAGTCTTATGGTAGATTAGTAAAGTTTATGAAATACATATTTTTAAACTGTTCCTTGTCCCAATCAAGACTCTAACTCGCGTTCATTAGGACAACCAACTACCTGTGCACCGGTTCAGCCACCACCTTCCCCAGCTCTATCTGTTCTCATGTAAGACAGTTAAACCGTGATTCATAGTTCACATCAGTGGGGACAAGAATCCACACTCATATTACAAAAACAAAAACAAAAAATAATAAATAAATAAATGAACGCTGGAAATTCTGAGGATCATCTCATATATGTCCTCGTTCCAAAGTCATAAGTTCTGCTCTGACTGGTCACTGAAGCGCAGTTAACATGAAGTAAACATTCCCTTTTGTCCAGTGATATATTCATTGTTTTATCCTTTTATTTTACCTTTTCAACAAAGCAAATGACAGAATACTGACTGACTTTCAATTGGATAAACACTACAACAACAAACGAGTTATTTCCGCTAGAATTTTGTTGGCTTTGGTATGCATTATTTTTTGTGTTACTCGGTAGAATACAAGGACATATAAACTCACAGAAATCGTTCCCATAATTATGGTGCTCGTAAGTGGGTTTTTGTAAAGGAGGAATTATAACAATATATTAATTTCACGGTAGGGGGAGGGGTTGTCAAAAAAGACAGTCACACTTTCTTCTCATCATTACAAACACACACACACACACACACACACACACACACACACACACACACACACACACACACACACACACACCACCATAACCACCACCACCACCACCACCACCACTACTTCTTCTTGCCGATATAAAGTTCAGCCATTACTCTTGGTGTCTAAGTTATTCACAGGTTAACCTAACTAAGTGGTTCTCAGCGTCTTTCTGGTCAAGCCTCCTTAAGGTCTGGTTCACATACTCACGCGCATCCCCTAGCCTTGGTTAACATCCACGCCCTCCCACCTCGCACCCCCGACTTCCTGCCTCATCTGACTCTGAAAACTTATTCCAGAATTATTATTATTTTTGGACACAGGTTCAAGTGGACGTTAACATAGATGCATAAAGGCTCCATAAATCCTTCTGTAATTCACTATCTCTCTTTTCGAGGGATGGGGGGGGGGGAATTTGAGGGACGTGTACATTTTAACTGGGTCTTCATGTCTTGCAACAGAATAAAAAACATCTGAATCCAGTTTAAAATTGCTAGAGACCGTGGAAAAGTAGTAATAAATCTCACTAAATCAGACTTTCTCTCAAAACCATGCATCAATACTACTTAACAGTCCTAATGACAATATAATATTCTGGTCAACTCTCAATTCTTTCAATACTAACTTTAACAAGTCATCACCCATTCCCATACTAAAATCTTCAGACAGTCAGATTACAAATGACTTGCGTGGCAAAGCGAATATGCTTGCCAGTACATTTGCCAGAAATTCTACCTTCGAGGATGTCAGCCAGAACGTCCCTGTACTAGAACTTGACTCACCCAGTATTGTTCCAATTAAAATAGACTAGATACGTAAAATCCATCCTAGATAATTTACCATCCATCAAAGTTCCAGGCCTACACTGATTTCCTCCAATTGTTTTGAAAAAGTGCTCCCCAGAACTTGCCTCTGTTCTAGCTAAATTATTCAGACTATGCATACGTACTTCTTCACTCCCTAATTCATGGAAAGAAGCCAATATCCACCCAGTTCCAAAGAAAGGAAGTTCCTCTGACCCCTCTGATTACAGACCAATAGCTATCATGTCTTCTCTAGGCAAAGTATTCGAGATTGTAATTAGTAAGCACATAGTTAAACACCCTGAATCCAACAACATAATTAGTGATAGACAATATGGTTTTCGCCACGAAGGAACCACGAGTGCTATACCCGATCTCCTGACTCATACCATTCATCAATCAATTGAGCAACATGGAGAAACTCATGCAGTAGCCCTTGATATTTCTTAAGCTTTCCGCAGAGTGTGGCACCGTTCTCTGCAGTCCAGACTCCCTTGCTATGGACTAACATCTTTTGTTCCTATGCATTCCTCAGATCTCAGCAACAGAAAAATAAGAGTACAAGTAGATGATGTATATTCCAATGTCCACTCAGTTAATGCTGGCGTGCCACAAGGATCAGTTCTGGCGCCAACCCTGTTCCTAGTTCATGTTAACAATCTCTTATCCGTCACCCACAATCCCATCCATTCAGGGCAGTTAGTAAGCGAGAACCAGTCAGGGCAGTTAGGGCAGTTAGTAAGCGAGAACCAGTCAGGCAATGAAAGCCAGAGTCGGTAACGGACAGTTAGTGAACAGCGGGATCGTCAGTGAAGTCAATGAGTCAGTCATTCAGTAAGTGGCGGACGAACAGTGACAGAGTCCGTAACAGAGTGAGTCAGGCAGTGAGCTAATCAGTGAAGGGCAGAGTAGTCAGTCATATTCAGTAAGTGAGAGTCAGACAGTCAGTGAACGGACATGAAAGAGTAATAGTCAGTGAGGACGGAGGGAAAAAGTCAGTGTTTTGCAAGTGTACTTCAGCTGTGCTTAAAAAAAAATAAAACCCCGAATTGTTCAGATGCTTTTGATTAACCGCCTGGACTGTCTACGTGTCGTTCTCGACGTGTCAACAAACCTTAACATGGTACCATAGTTATTATAAATGTCTGGGTACACCCATGTGATTTGGTAAGACTACAGACCACTTACGTTGCCAAAATACTATTAAAAAAAAAAATACATTGTATACGAATGAAAACTTATGATTGTCTCTTTAATGCGGATGCCCAGATCTCCCCGAAATATGTTAAAGGTTTACATTTGCAAAATAAAAAAATTCTGATAATACACGATTCGTGAGTACAAAGAATGATGTTAATAATGAATAATAGCCAAGCGTTAATATATGCAAATGACCAGTTACGGTATTCAATTAACCAAATAAAAGTAATTCAGTGTAATGATGTGAAGGACTGTCGTATGAGCAACGAGTGACTCAACAATCGTAAATCATAGAATTACAGAAATTAAAAATTTCATTTCCAATGGTGATTATTTTTCTTAGCGGTATTTTAGTATTTTTCAGTGAAGCATGCGATGATTATATCTCGCAGTTCGACAGGGCAGTAAAAATAATTCATGACTATTACAAACGTGGTAACCAAGCGGACCGCAGATGAGACACACGACGGAGATCAATTCATCTGTCAGTCAGAAACCAGAAGCATTGTCGTGTCTCTTGCTGTCTATAGCAGTGCTATTCAACTGGTGGCCCGCAGGTCAAATCCCGCCCTTGAGTCGTTTTTGTCTGGCCCTTTGACTAGCTCAGAAGAATGAAAATAAACAAATAAACAAGCATAAAGCAGTTTTGCATTTTTCTTTTAATTTATGTATTTATCGAAAAATGTAAACGCACATAATATATGGATTTCTCGTTTCTTTCTGTGCAGAAATATTAGACAGAGGGGAAAATTGAGGTAAAATAATGTATGGCCCTTTTATTAATCTGAGTTTTATAATGGCCCTACTCCTAGACCAGTTGAATAGCCCTGATCTACAGTATAGGGTGTGTAGTGTGTAAGAGTAAGGAGTTAGGTCGAGGGATGGCCTGCTGTGGTGAGGCAGGAAGTAGTTATAGCAGAAATTAGGCCATGCAGAATCCAGTGCAGTCTTAGCTTTCTTAACACGATTTACGAGGACGTTTTTATTCGGCTAAAGAGAGGACCATTGTAGTAATCGGGGTATGAAGGTTATGGCAACCAATTTATAACCACGACTTCTCTTAAGTATTATCCTTGTTCAGGGCAGGCAGTTTCATTTAACCTAGGAGGTAGCCACTGCAGTGGTGTGGATTACCAATACGACTGTCGTTCTGTTTCGAATGAAGCTGCGGCAGATTGTGCTGAATGCAGTAAACGAGAGGGATGTTGTGATATCACATTTGAGGGAGGACAGGGCAAGGTAAGGAAAAGTGAGAGTGGAAGGAAAGATATTAAGAGGAGAGTAATGCACGACAGTGAATTGATGCCAGACAAATGCAAAAAATTTCCAGAGGTGGATGGTGTGAGAGGGAAAATGCTGTTGTGAGGAGAAGAGATATTTGTAGATCAGATACAGAAGCTGCATAGATTAGCCTGAATGTAAAAAGAGAGTACCGTA
The DNA here is from genome assembly GCF_032717465.1 of Coenobita brevimanus. Classification (NCBI taxonomy): domain Eukaryota; kingdom Metazoa; phylum Arthropoda; class Malacostraca; order Decapoda; family Coenobitidae; genus Coenobita; species Coenobita brevimanus. The sequence continues at coordinate 3,938,171 of NC_137016.1, read as the reverse complement.
CAACCTGATAGATAATGCAGTTTTCATATAATTATCTATTCGTTAAACGTGGTAGGGAATATTGTAGCAGAGTATTGGCTAAATGGTTGAAAATAATTACAGACAAGAATGTGTATGAGGCGTAGACTTAGGGAGTCATGAAATATATTTTAGTTTGCACTGAAATGTCTGGCAAAGATGTTTTCGGGAGAAAAGAAATGGTTGTTCAAAGCATTTATGAATTCAGAGATAGCATACTACATAGAATATCGAAATGTGGAAGTTACTGGGATGGAGTAAGAGGGTAGATTAGTCAAAGTTGTCAGAAATACGAATACTAACCTTAAAACATTTATGAGGTTGGATGCTATATTGAGTGAGATACTGATGTTATATTGAGTGAGAGACTTGCCTTGCTTGTAGGATTGAAACAGGCTTGTGTCACGTCACCATGGATTTATAATGTCTGTTTAAATGGAGGCTATGAGGTTGGAGAGAGGCTTTCAGGAGAGGAAGTAATGAACAGAAACTGTTTACACTTTTTTGTGCTGATGCAGCGGTGCGCACTGAGGGGAAGTTCCGACCACTTTGACAGAGTGGTGGGGAGAGAGAGAGAGAGAGAGAGAGAGAGAGAGAGAGAGAGAGAGAGAGAGAGAAAGATAGATAGATAGATAGATAGATAGATAGAGAGAGAGAGAGAGAGAGAGAGAGAGAGAGAGAGAGAGAGAGAGATGGGAAAGGAGGAGGAGGGATGGAGGAGGATGTTCATTATATACGTATGGTGTGGATCACTAAAAATTTTGTCTAGGTGCCTGGGAAATCTAATCATAGCAATTTCTTCCAAAACAGAAAAACATATTATAAGCAGTACAGGGTGGCGGAAATTTACTTGTGTTGAAAGAAACCAGTATGCCACAGTTACTTTTTACCCGCCTGTATTGTGCCGGGGATCAAACCCAAGAAAATCAAATAACGGTCCGGCAGCCTACCATCGTGCCATGACCAGATAAAAGTTGCCTCACCTTGTCTTGTACTTGAAATAAAGGTATTCCCGTCCACCTCCCCACTGCTGGCCTGAGGGGAAGTGACAAGACCTGGAGCTTCGTCAGGGGTGCTCCCCTCTTGACCTCATGTTTCTTTCTGATTCTTGGTCTGCCCTTTTTTTGGAAATATGATGAAACCATTGTCATTGCACTTGACACAATAGAAGCTTTCGATCGACTCCGGCGCAAATCTTTTATTATCACACTGCCCATTCGCGATTTCTATCCTTCCGTCTGTGCTTTCATCTCTAGTTTCCTTTCTGGTCGCGAGAAAGTTGTTTTTGTTGAGCTTTACTGTTACCTTAAAACTATAGTATAAATAGTGGTGTTTCTAAGGGTTCTGTTCTCTCACCTGCCTTTCCCGGATGCCATTTAACTAAGTCTTTGTTAATTATGTAGGCTCACAAGCTAAGTGCGGTAGTAATATACGTAAGGTAAAAGTAATAAGTTTTCATGTGAACTGAAGGGCAAGTCACACTGGAGATGAAGAATTCGTTTATTCCTCGCACTGATTTATATGTGTATTGTGTCATAAAAAAGTGCTCCTGCATCCCTGGACAGATTATGTGTATCAGTTCTTTAGAATAATAGTCAATACTTTAGTGGCTATTACTAACCCAGTGCAGAACATTTCCCAACAAAATTACTTTCCACAATAATGCCCAAGACACTAGCAACCATTCTGTTAGTATAGCAACCACTCTGTTAATAATTGCACGAGAAAACTATTTTTGGCTGGTAACTAAAAATTAGCACACGACAGAGGCACACTGACATGACTGAGGCAACTAGCCTTTGGGTAAAAGCGCTGGTAAAAATGGAAAAATGCAAGTATCAAGTAATAAAAATAGGGCTTGGGTGCCAACATTTTCTGCCGGGGCGATGAAAGTGTGTATATGTGGTGGGCGAAAGTGAAGGAATATCATCATCATCATCATTTTCACCATCAACTTAAATATCATCACCATCATCATCATCATCATCATCATCATCATCACCAACAACTTAAATATCATCATCATCATCATCATCATCATCACCCTGTTCTCACTACGATATATGAGGTGGGTATGATCAAGGTAGAAAGGCAAGAAACACAAAATCAGAACTATCATCAGGCTACCCAGCGACATTAGGTGTTGCCTAAACTCAAGCGCCATTTATATCTACAGAATTATTCATTGAGGTGTTCAACCTTTAAAGATATTGTTTTTTTATTTTTCTTAATCTAGCAAGTAACTACATCCAAACATAATTTTGACTGGGAAAGCCTCTCTTAAAGCAGGTATTAGCAACAATCTCCACAATTTCCTTCATTTCTGTGGCGTATTGCTTGTATTACTCTAGACCCCCTTGGACACCTTTTTTTCAGATTAGGAAAAGACATATCGTAGCAAAGGCAACCCTCTGCAGAACAGTCACGTGAATCGCGTTCCATGTGGTTTCGTAGGAAGAAGCATAGTCATGTGAATCGGATTCCTAAACACAAAAAAAATCACCAAAAATTAAGTTTTCGGCCGCTTTGCGTCAAATTTTGGTGCGTTCTAGCGGGCGTGTGTCTGTCCCGAGGTAAGGCATTGGCAACACTGTGACTGCTCTGATGAGACAATGCATAGCAGAAATACCTCAGTATCTCACAACTAGCCGGGCTGGATTCATTACGTTTGCAGTTGTCAGGCAATCATCTGCAAATTCTGAAAATGTCTCATTGCAAAAGGGTTCTAAGAAGTTCCCAATAACTCATTTATTGCAATGATAGGTTATAGTGCTCATAAAACCAGCCAGTTTAATAAATCTCAGGAGAAAAAATTTTCAGTGAGGAAAGTAGAAACTGTCTGTCTATCTACCGATCTATAGCCAGACGCCTTAATCCAGTAAGGGGTGGCCACAGACAAATCGCCTCCATGTCTCCCCGTCCCATGCCATTATGCTGCTCTTTCTCCAACTTACACCCTCCTCCCTCATATACCTCTATACTGCATCCTTCCATTTCATCCCTTGTCTCCCCTTTCCACTCTCCTCCTTCATCTCATCCACATACACTCCTAGTTAGTCTCTCACTCTCCATCCTTCCCACACAGCCAAACCACCTACGCGAATCTCTCCTAACGCTTACTATCTTATCTATATCCACAACACAACACTCCTTCACTTCCTCATTTGTCGATCTTTCTTTCCATTATATCCACTAGTAAGATGACATCATATATATATATATATATATATATATATATATATATATATATATATATATATATATATATATATATATATATATATATATATATATATGGAGCCTCTATGGTACACCCACAAAAAAATATTCGTTACCCTTGTGTTGTGATACAATATGACATAAGGACCAAGGGTTCTGAACTACTACCAGTACCAAATGAACACAGTTGCACTTTTACAAATCATTTTAGAGTTCATCGCACCCAGAGGTAACGACAATATTTTTGGTGGGTGTACAGTGGTAAAGTGTGCATTTCGCATGCTGGTGGAACCGCCAGAGTTCAAAAAAACTTTGGGAAGCGTTCACCAAGCCACTGACCGCTTTGGCGGACATAAGTGGTGCTGTGGTTGAACCAGTTTCGTATACTAGTATGCTTGCACCCAGTCAGCTTAAGGCAGGCCGATTACACTTGGTTCACAGACCACACACACATCCAAAGCCACTACAACACTACAGTCACACTCACAAGCACTTCTCACCCCACATACAGTCTTTACCAGACAGCCTAAGCCACTGGTAGAGATACATTGGCTATATCGTCCCTGCTTCAGTAGGGATAGGCCCGTCCTGCAGTGGATCTCAACGGCTGATGATGATATATATATATATATATATATATATATATATATATATATATATATATATATATATATATATATATACTTGCAACGAAGAAGGCTACACACATATATTTTATAGTAAGCACCTGTAGGTTTAGACGAAACTGCGCTTATTACATACACCAATAGAAGACGCCACTCAAAATGACATAAAAGTAAATTATGCGTAACTGCGGTGTGTGTGCGTGCGTGTGTGTGTGTGTGTGTGTGTGTGTGTGTGTGTGTGTGTGTTCAGCTCGTCACAAGCACAACTACCACAACAGCAATTTATTATAAGAAAACAATAAACAGTAGGAATAACGCTTGTAATGATAATAATGCCTTGCTTAGTGTGGTGTTTTCTCTCTCTCTCTCTCTCTCTCTCTCTCTCTTTCGTTGCTGGTGCGCTGTGTTGTCTGTGTTATTGTTATTGTTATGGTGGGCAGTTCAGCCAACCTTGAAACCTTTCTTGTGTCCAGTGATAAGCGAGAACAACACAGTTTAACGACGTGCTCGCCCATTTGTTCCTCTCATACACTGAATGATCGATCTTACGGACAGCTATCCCACCCATTTTAAACCTGTATTTTATGGTGGTTGTCAGTCAAGGTAAATGATTGTTTATGGGTAACAGGGCTCTCAATAGGGTGCTGATTCTCTCAGGTACACGTATTTCATGCTCTTACAGCCTCTACAAGCTTTTTAATTCTTTCTGTATAGTAATTCATGGATTATATTATCCTCTCTACCAGCATATGCCAATTGCACTGATGCTTTCATGACGATAAGGTCTTTTTACAGCTTTTCCCATCCGACGATTTAATTCAGCTTTGGAGAACCAGCAGGAAGTGAAGGTTTATTAATGGTTCTATGTAACCCCTCATCCTCAATAAGCGCATCCTCTGATAAATAAATCTACGAGGAAGTACCAAGGATATGTTGGAAATTACGTCCTTAAGCAACACACTCCTTCAGTGCAACAGGCTTTTCCCAAATTGAATAAAAGCGTGTGGAAGCAGCATGACTTGGACGTCACCCGGATTAAAGGGGTTAAAGAAGACCCATGGAAGTGAAAGAGATTACAAATAATATCCATTAGCCCCTCCAGTACGACTCTGGCTTTTAAAATATCTCCTTGCTACCATCAGACGCTTCTATTTTTCATAAAACCTGTCATCAGAAAGGGATAGAAACAGTATACTTTATTCGTTACGTTCAGTATAATAGTGTCGATTTTGATTCTTGCTGTCACCAGGTAATTTAACTCATCTCCTTTTTTCCCTGTCATTTAAGTATCCACCTCACACTCGTATACACTGTCTAGACAAAAATGTTTCTTTCACTAAATCACGTAACACATTCACACACTTCTACAACGTGATCTGCACGGCTGCCTCTTTTCTTCCATAAACGTTCACCTCACACGCTTACACTCTGTTTCTACATCCCTCGGATCCTCTGCTAAACTGTGAAACACCTCACACACTTACACATCGTCTCCACAAACCACTCTCTTTTCCTTTCCTCCCCAGTGCTGTTGCAACGATTGGCTCAGTTATATGAATTGCAGGAGTCCGTTCTGCAATGCATGGACTTCGTGGATATAAAACGTATTCTTGTCGTAAGCTGAATGTTGTTTCGGTGGGTTGTGCGACTTGGACCGTATATTTAATCCTCTCCCTACGATGACGATCTCTTTCCATTTATGTTTTGCTACTGCTGTGCGACTTTGTTCATGTGAAGGAAACTTGTTATGTAATGGATGGTATTATTATCATTATTATTATTATTATTATTTAATAATAATAATAATAATAATAATAATAATAATAATAATAATAACGATAATAATAATAATAATAATAATAATAATAATACTAACGATAGTAATAATAATAATAATAATAATAATAATAATAATAATAATAACGATAATAATAATAATAATAATAATAATAATAATAATAACATTATTATTATTATTATTATTATTATTGCTTTGTGTGTGTGTGTGTGTGTGTGTGTGTGTGTGTGTGTGTGTGTGTGTGTGTGTGTGTGTGTGCGTGCGTGTGTGTGTGTGTGTGTGTGTGGGTGGGGGTGTGTGTATGTGTGTGTTTAATCGAGTTACAGATATTGTCATGCATGTTGTTTTTACTTTTGCTGATGTCAAACTGTTTTACTCAGATCAAGATAAGGCATCCTGTAGGGACCAAACCAAAGACAGGTGATCACACTCCCATATTTCTTATGATCCTTCGTTAAACCTATGCTGAATATACAGAGTGACTTACTTCTCTGTTCCCCTGCTGAATGTTTGACTTTTATCGCTTGCTGAGGAATGTGCTCAGTAACATGCCACGAAAGTTAATATCATTTACTAATTTCATTGGCTCCAAGATGCTATAGAGGGTGACCTTCACATGGTGGCCCGATATAACCTAGCGGCTCCTCTGCCCAGTTATACAAAGGTTCCTCATATTCCTCCCTATCTTCCGAAAGGTCAATGGTGGACCGCCGAAGAAGGGCAACTTCGGCTTGCACTCAAGTGGGTTCACGTTTCAAATGAACATAGGGATACCATTAACTACTTTTACTACAAATTAAACGGTGGTCTTCGGCCGCGATTCACATACTACAGTCACAAGACTCACTTGTAATATCTTGAAAATACTGTATATACTGTATCATAGTACCGTAATTTTTTGAGGAAATTTCTTTAAATGATATTGCTGCTACATGCTACCATGATTCTCTGTGGAATTAAAACAAAATGTACTTGATACTCCACACTACCATCATTTTCTGGGGAAATTTCTTTTAAATCAAGTGAAGGCGTCCACGGGGTAAAACGCAGAACCGCGACCGAAGGCCAAAGAGAAAACTGCAGATCTTTAATAATAATACAGTGCTTTCCCTTTGGCTCTGAGGCGCGATTCAGCGTTCCACTCCTTGGACGCCTTCGCCTGATGGTACCAAGTAACATTCAAACAATTCATTTTAAAAACTTCCACAAAAAATGATGGTAGCCATTTAGGCCATGATTAATGTACACAATATCCACACAAAAAATGGTAGCATTTAACATATTGCAGCAAGTGACATTTTGATCAACATTAGAATTTTCGACAAAAAATGCTGGCACAAAGGAACAGTTTGATCAATATTAAAACATTCAATAAAAACCAATGATAGAAATCAAGAATTTGACATTATTAGAACCTTCCATAAAAAATTATGGTACCAAGCTACAGTCAAATCATTTCGTAAAAATTCCACAAAAAGACGATATTAGCAAGAAGCATTTTATCAGTACTCAGAATTCCAACAAATAGTACTAGCAGCAAGTAGCACTGTGGTCGATGGGGACGCCCATCATCCACTCACTCAGTGTACTGATACTTTATTTCAGAGTAACTCTATACTGTGTGACAAGCCAAATGATTTCCTGTCAACCAAGAAATCCTTAAATACGTTGGGTGATAACCTTATAATCAACGAATACGTGTTCCCTGCGTGTCAACAAGTGGGTTGGCGGAGGGTTAGTGTCTTTCCCCGGAAAACAACTAAAAATAAAATCAAAATGCCTCGGACCGCGACAGACCAACAGGTAACGACCAGGGACCGGATAAAGGACATGGTACGGATTGTAACGTGGAATATGGGGTGCGAATGATGAGAGGAAAGAGAGCGAGATTCCAGGCGCTTGAGGGGGCAAAAGTGGACTTATGTAGATATGGGGAGGTGAGAGTCTGAGATAGTGGGATTATGGATGGGGTATATGGGCGGGGGTGAGAATGAGAGGGCAAAAGAGGGTATATGTATTGTTGCGTGCAAGAGATGGAGGGAGAATTTAAGAGGGTAGGGATCAGTTGGTTCAAGGACTGTGTGGTAAGCCTGAAAGTAGGAATACGAGCGTGGGCGATTGTGTGTGTGTGTGTGTGTGTGTGTGTGTGTGTGTGTGTGTGTGTGTGTGTGTGTGTGTGTGTGTATGGGCCAACACAAGATCGTGCAATCAGAGTGAACGAATAACTCTGGACAAATGTAGAAACATGCATGGAAACGTGCTCTTCATACGTCTTTACATATACACAGTATACAGTATCCAACATATACATTGCCAGTTGTATACATCCACTCTCTCAAGTACGTGTATATAAATTCATTATGCTTAATATAATTCTTATTTAAAAAGTTTTGGGTTGACAGTGCCTCGCGGATGTGTGGATGATCCTAATGGTTTCTGTTATATATGTGGGAGTTTCACTCCAATGAAGCAGAAACAGAAGATCACGTCCCTTGTAAGCTCTTAAAACCAGGCATCCATTAGTTATATGGTTACATAGTGATGACTCCTTTAGCTATGTATATAATGCAAATATGTGAGTAAAAGAGAAAGGAAGCTGTCACATGCAGACGTGGCGAGCGACTTGCAATAGAAGTTTTAGAAAATTTAAATATATAGCGCAAATGGGAGGGCAGATTCTTGAAGGGATTAGCTAAGGACATAAACTTCGTGGTGTTCATACATTTAATAACTAGGTTGATGTCCATCTTTCAGTACAAAGCTTTTTGGCATCATTGTTTTTCACACGACACGAGTAGATTACAGACAGATAACTCAGGAAGGTGAACACAGATGGAAAGCAATCAACTCGATACACGAGAACGAATAAAAATGTGCTTTGAAGGTTGGAACAAAGAGATGACGTAAAGACTAAACGGAAATCAAAGGTTCATCACACACACACACACACACACACACACACACACACACACACACACACACACACACACACACACACACACACACACACACACACATTTTTAGACAATTCTCTATTTTTCTTCCCGATTCTCGCGCCCACTCTGGACGTTGCTCACGCTCCCCGAGGAGGTCCTGCCCTCCAGATTAAGATCCACTGCCTGAAGCTGTTTAAGGTTAAAAATTCTGGCATGCTGTACTGCACCAAATAAGCTGTATAAATAAATGTTAATAATTGCGTTAGTTTCACCAAGAATGGTTCCAAGGCTTCAGTGGGCTACCAACCTTCTGAGTAACGTCCTCAGATGCCATGGCACACCACCATCCTGCACATCACATATGGTTCCAAAGGGTTGTCTCGTCGATGTCTGGCGCAATACTCGGATACCAACCTCCTGCATAGAGAGGCCAAAACTCTCTCTCTCTCTCATAGCTGAAAACCCACGTGCAAGGACATGTATTATGTAAATTAGTCTCTCCCCAGCCTAATCAAAGCCAGCTCACGTCTCACCCGGGTCATCATCAAGGTTCCTTCCATGTTTATCAACCACCTTAGTGTTATACCTTCTGTTAACTAGTTCACAACAGTGGCTCCTTCAGCATGTATCTAATATTAAGGGTTAATCACCTTATCAGTTGATCCAAGAATTTTTGTCATTCATAAACGGAGGGAACGTTGTTTATAATTGCTGTGATGACGAACTTCTATCAGTCAGTGTTCATATGAAACTTACCTCTTCTGTGAATTGCCGTACAGAGAAAAACTACGGAAAAACTGAAATCTTGTTCTATTAATAATGCTGTTAAAAGACACGAAAGCCAGTTCCAGTTGCCTTCCCGTCTTCCCATCTTCGCCATTCCACGGAACTCTTACTCCATCAACCTTCCATTTATTTCTCAATTTTCCTCCAAATTCTGCAGTTGCTGCATTTCCTGGCCGTCTGTCTCTATCCACACCGGCTGTTTCGCACATTTCTAATCCCATAAGCATAATGGAATAATCTCTTGGCAGCAAAGAGAAAGTTATATATATATATATATATATATATATATATATATATATATATATATATATATATATATATATATATATATATATATATATATATATATATATATATATATATATATATATATATATATATATATATATATATATATATATATATATATATATATATATATATATATACACACACACACCCTTTTAACATCTAGTAACTCATCCATCTCACTTGTTGGTCACTGAATCGGTCTTACTTATACTTTAATTTCTTTCGTTTTACTGTTCCATTTTCTGTGTATATCTGTGTCTGCTAAGTTTCTTCTCATCTCTGTACTCATTACACTGCTTACCTTCCTGCGTTCTTTCTTAATTATCTTTCTTTTTTTTTCCTTTCAGTTCAGATATTCAACTTTCGTCAGTATTTTTCATATTTATTTCTGTCGCCTTTGCTGTTTTATTTTTATTTTTATGCATACATTCTCGTACCCTTTCATTTTTGTCCGTCTTTCTGCTTAGATGCATTATACGTATTTTTTGAACACTTTCATTAATGTTCTTTTCAGTTACATTTACATTCTGTTCGTCTATATTACGTTCATTCCTTATGTTCACTTTTATGTTCTTTCTCATCAGTCTCTCTCTCTCTCTCTCTCTCTCTCTCTCTCTCTCTCTTTACTTTTCAATTAATCCATCTGTTTCATAGCTTCAGTATTTTTCTTTGCTTATTCAGGTATTTGTATCTGTCTTTTTACTTCCTTCAGAACTATCGGTATCTGTCCTTCTGTTCATCTTCATTATTCATCTTCCTGTTCATTTTCGTTCTTAACTGCCTTTCACTTCATTTTCATTTCATTAGTAATTCATTTTATATCAGTGTTCTGTTGAGTTTATTTTACCTCACTCCTTTTCATGATTAAACGTCACACTCTTCACTTGCATTCTCTTTCCTGCTGACTTTCATTTCAGTCTGTCTTACGCTTCACCATCATAATAATATTCCTTTCTGTTCGCTTCCCCATATATTTGTTTTGCAATTCATTTTTCATTAAACAGCTTTGTTTTTGTTTCCACTTCAGAACATCTCACTAATGATCTTGGTTTTTATGTCTGAATTCGCTCCTTTCTTTCCTTTGCTTTTTTCTTTCAGGTTATTTTTTGTTGGTCTATATTCTTTTGGCAGGGCCTTCCATTACTTATATTCTCTCTCTCTCTCTCTCTCTACCTTTCCCCGCATCACCCTGCCTGCCACCACCGTCATTTCCCTTTCTATTTCGTGTCCTGCCTCTATTTCTGTCTTTCTACCCTACCCTGCCTGCCTAAGCTTCAGTTTCGCAGGACGTGCAGGAGGAAAGTCAGAAGAGAAACGAGCGTGGAGGAGTTGCAAGAAGAATGCAAAAGAGGAAGTTTATAAGACTGGGTGTGTTGTGCCAAAATGTCAGAGGGGGACTGCCTGAAAAATATGTTTATGCAATGACTGGGGTGTCACGAGGGGAGAATATACCGGCATTTTACTGCTTGGTATGCCGTCCTCCCCTAAGAGTAATAAAATCCTTGGGCTGGAAGGTGAATGGATTTGGAAAGTCTCTCTCTCTCTCTCTCTCTCTCTCTCTCTCTCTCTCTCCATCCTTCACTACGAGATACGTTTCCATGAGTGACGAGAACACAAGGCTGAGGTTATTATGCTTCCGGCTATAGCGTGCTCACTTGCATAAATCTGCCTCACAATACTTACTTTCTCGTGTTGTTCTTGCTGTTGGTCTTCTTACACATCTCAGAAAACTTTGATTTAATCCTTCACCATCTTCACACCAACCATCTCACAATGTCCTTCCACACAAGTTATTCTCTCTCCCGTCCACCACCACACAAGGGTATCACGATTCATTTCATTTTCCTGCCACCTGCACATTAATATTCCAGGGATCAGTAACCTCAACCTCACCAACGACACCGCCCAACATATACCGTTCCTCTTTACGGTGTGTGCTATTCCCACCGTACACCACCACACACCAACACACCAGTTCATTTTGTCCATTTGTCTTTACTCACCTCATGCGATATTTGCCCTCGAAACTGAATTTTTCGAAGAAATCCTGGGAAAAATGAGTGAGAGACAGACGAATAAGGCCTCCCCTAGAGACACTCCTGCATCTGAAGAGGTGCCTTAAAATCATTTAACCCACTTCACCCGATAATGTCATATTTCTTGCGTTTTTGCATTTTCTGACGGTTTTAGTTAGCTTTGGGGAAACCTCTTGTAGAGAAGAGGTTAGAGACAACCTATATTAACCCTTCCTGTACCAGGGTAACTTACTATTAAAATCTAGCTTCTGTTAGATATTTTTTAAATAACAGAAGAGAGGAAGGAAAAACAAGTGAATAAAAAAAATAATATATAGACCAGATTAATGGTGTTTTCCATTCATTAAAAATCTGTAACAGTTCGACTTGAAAAGATGTAGTTTCAAGTTTTTTGGAGAAACAACTCTGGGGAAGCGAGTTCCAGGGAGATGCAGTTAAGGGAATAAAAGATTTCTGATAGGCGTAAGTTCTGCAATATGGCAGTGTGATATTTCAGTCATGAGCGGTATCAGATGCCTGTGTAACACAGGGAAAGGCATGGAGAGGTGGCACAGTGAATGCAACTTCTTATGAGCATTTGCCACAAAAGTATATGTAAAATAAGGCAAGGGAGGCAACGTTCCTTCTTACCTGTAGGGGAGGTAATATTTGTAATAGTAGGGTTATTAATAATTCAAAAAGCCTTGGTCTGAAAATTGTCTAGTTATTTTAGTGCAACTTCTCCACATCCATTCCACAAGGGTGAGCAATATTCAAGCTGAGAGCGCACATGACTCGTGTATACTATAGCTAACTGCTCGTCAGTGAAGACGCTACGAACTCTGTACAATAATCCAAGTTTCTTTGAGGATGTTTAGCAAGTGATCTGACACAAGAGATCCAGCTGAGGGCACTGTTAAGTGATACACCGAGAATTTCAAGACTTTTGGAGATACGAATATTAGTAGCATTGAAGGCAATATAGGAATCTGGCAATATCCGTCTATTAGTCAGTTGTATATATTTGGTTTTACTAGCATTAAATTAGACAAGGTTATTTTGTCCCCATTCAGTGATCCTAGATGAGTCTTGATATATAGACATGACTATACTGAGTTGTGAGTTAGAGATATTAAACTTTGTGAATGGGTGTTAAGTGCAACTGTGAAGTGTTGACTCATCGACATATGAATGGATGGGATTATGGGTGGCAGATAAGAGATAATTAGTATGAATTAGGAATAGGGTTGGAGCCAGAACTGGTCCTTGTGGCACGCCAGCGTTAATTGATTGGAAATTGGAATATACATCAACATTTATTCTTATATTTCTGTCTCTGAGATTATGAGGACATCAGAGGAACAGAAGACGTTAGTCCATGGCAAGGAAGTTTGGAGAGCAGGGAACGGTGTCACACTCTGTCAAAAGCTTTAGAAATACCAATGGCTACCGCATGAGTTTCTCCATGTTGTTCAATTGATTGATGGACGGTGTGAGTCAGGAGACTGAGTATATCAATGGTGGATCTTTCGTGGCGAAAACAATACTGTCTACACTAATTAGGTTGTTGGATGCAAGATGTTAAAGTATGTGTTTTTTCATTTCAGTTTCAAATACTTCACCAAAAGAAGACGTGATAGCTATTGGTCTGTAATCAGAGGGGTCAGAGGAACTTCCTTTCTTCGGAATTAGGTGGATATTGGATTCTTTCCAAGAATTATTTAACTGGAACAAAAGCAAGTTCTGGGGAGCACTTTTCAAAACATATGGAGGAATTCCAACTGGGCCTGGAACGTTATTGGTTGGTAAATTGTCTAGAAAGGATTTTACGTATCTAGGCTGCATTCTAAATGGAGTAATTTTGGGACAGTCAAGTTCTAGTACTGGGACGTTCTGGCTGACTTCCTCTAACGTAGAATTTCTAGCAAATGTATACTGGCAAGGATATTCGTTTTACCACGCGGGTCATTTGTATTGTTACCGTCTGAAGATTTGTGGAGGAATAGGTGATGACTCTTTAGCGTTATTGTTGAAAGAATTGAGAGTTGATCAGAATATTCTATTGTCATTAGGACTGTTTAGTAATTTGGCTGCTTGGTTATGAAGAAAGTTTGATTTGGCTAGATTTATCGCTACTTTTGTATGGTTTCTAGCGATTTCAAATTGACTGACTATTCAGATTTTTTAACTTTAGGTAAGAGTTACATGCTAACAGCTTTTGGGCCGTTGCTCTGCTACAGTTGCTATCAAACCATTCAGGAGAGTCCGAGCTTTTCGTGAACTGTTGACTAGGTATGAACAATTCCATACCAGCTTGTATTAAACAGGTTCAGAATGGGGAGGTTTGAGGGTGCTGACTAATAAGGGTTTGATGAGATTGTGGTCGGAAAATCTAAGTGGTGACAGAACCTCTATCCTATATTGAACTGGAGGATTTTATGCGGCTTTAGAAGTGAGAGCATCAATTTCGACTGATCTTTTTGCCGCATCGACAGGAGAACGCATGTAACACCCTTCTGATAGCACACTATTGCCCCTTTTCTGTCCAGTTCTTTAAGGCAGAAGTTAACTGATATTTTTAGCCGTTCATGTATGAAACAGATCAACAGTGGAACTATGTTGCTCAGTCTATTTCTTCTTCCTGTTACCTCCAGTTTAAACAAAAAAATGTGTCCAGGTATGTCGAAATAAATGGACCTTGAACTTCGCTGTTTATTTGTTTTATTTTTTTTCCATAGAGGGAACAATATATTGCGGTTTACTAGTTTTTGATTCCTTCTTTGCATTCGAAAAATTCAGTTGGGGTGGGTGCTGCCATGAATAGTGCCATTTGTCTTGTTACTCTCTGTTGTTGTTGATGATGCTTAAAACCTGTCTTTCTGGCTAAATAGACCCGTCGACCACAGGTAAGCAACTGCTTCTGTGGGGCCGTTCTGCATATACAGCGCAGTACAGCGCAGGCATTGTGTACGGAAATGGTGCCCCTTTTTGGTGGCGTATCGCCAGGGTCGGGTAGGGGTCATTCCCTACAGTAAAATGTAGGGAAATCTGAGGAAGTTTGCCTTTGGGAGGACGCCATAGCTGTCTTGCTCCAGTCAGGGTACATAGCGCCACCTCGTTTAGGCTTCTCATCAGCGTCCCTTTGTCTTGTTGCTGCCATGGACACAAAGGATTTTTTTTTTTTCCCCCAGAGGTTGATGCCAAACGATCGACACTGTAGAAAGATTAATCTGAAAGTTATTAAAAGATTAGCTCCTTATTTCCCAGCAATCAGCATTGCCTAACAAAGCTTGGTATTTCTAACGTGAATGGAAACAATATGACTCATTCATTTATAAGCAATTAGGGTATGTCCAGAATGCAATCCCTGAACACAAGTGACACATAGTACATGGATTGCACCATTATTTCTTGCAATTGAATGAAAGAGTATTACATGTACACAGTATCTTGATGTGAACGTGTGTATATATGAAAATGTACAAACAAAATCATACAAAATGCAAAATCAGTGGTATTTCTTTGCAAAGGATTATTGTATTAAATCTTATTACTATTTATAGCATTACTATAAAATTTCCTTCGGTTAAGTTAGTCCTGCTTGTCAAAATATAATAACATTTTCAGGCATGGTTGACTTCCGGAAGGTCTGGAGGGTGGGAGTGAGTCTAATGGCTTTGCTATTCAGTTCTTAATGTGATATAATTAGGGACTAAGTATTTTTACTGAATTTAAAGTCTGATCACATAGGAAGGACAAAAATTTCTGTGCTGTTTACATATTCTGTCTCTGTCTGTCTGTCTGTCTGTCTGTCTGTCTGTCTGTCTCTCTCTCTCTCTCTCTCCCTTTCTCTCTCTTTCTCTTTCTCTCTCTCTCTCTCGCCTCCAGTTAGTTAAGTCTGAGGATTTCTCCCACCCCAGACAGGTGAATGGGTTTTACTCGATAAATGTTAGGGAACGGATTCTGCTATTTTTCCTCCTCA
>NC_137016.1:3782500-3920000 GCF_032717465.1 Coenobita brevimanus | reverse complement strand
GTACCAAATAGTTAAAAGTAACTGTAAGTAACAAAACTGCACCTTCAAAACCCAAGCTGCCATCACTTCCAACACTCAAAAAGTCCCTCCAGATAAAGAACAAGCATACATACTCATGAACCCCTACATAAACAAGGCACTTCTCACCAAACGCACTGAGTCTCAAAAGCAACCCTCTCAGCATAGGTAATCGTTCAATACAACCCCTTTCACTCCATAAGAGACACGTAATATATGGAGACAACAGAGAATTATACATGCACGGGGCCGAATCGCATCGGCAACAAGTACCTGAAACATGTAGGATTACAGACATCCCGGTAAACACAAACAACAGTAAGTACTTATTGGCACACTGCAGCATTTACAGTATTTGGAAACATGGAACAATTATCATTATACTTAAGCCATACAAGGACCCAGCACACCCATTTCGTACAGACCCATAACACAACTTAGCACACCATCCAAAAAAACTGTACACCTCATTCTCAGCAAAGTCACGCCCAATGTCCCCTCTCTTATTCACAGCATGGATTTAGAACACAGTCCTCTACAGACTCTCTCCTGACTAATCTCACAAATCAAGCATCTAACAGTATCAAGTTCGTAATACCCGCATTAAGCAAAGTTCTCACAAAAACAGATATCAGTAAAGCCTTCGATGTCATCCATTGACGTAAACTAATCACGAAGGTATACAACACAAACATGGATGATAAAACCGAATGTTGGCTTGACATTTTTTTGTCTGGTAGACAAGCAACATGTTACATTACAGGACAATACATCCCAACCACGAAATTTCCCAAACGGAGTTCCACATGACTGTTCTCTCACCCACACTCATCAAAAATAAATGCATCATATTCCCACACCCCAGCCGTCCATAAACATTGTCTTAAATGCAGAGGAATTCACCATAATAACTACACACCAGACTGCAAACACATTCTGCACACTGCAACAGGACTACTCAACACACTGCATATATGTACAAGGACAGCAAGTCGACTACCACCCCAGCCGAATCCACCGCCACTTATCACCAGCAGTAAACATGAACACAAGTACTCCCCTCACATCACACTAAACAATGTTTGTGTCACACACATCCCCCACTAAGATCCTTGAGTGACATATGACACCAGCTTCACCTTCCAAGACTACTGTATGTACAAGACATCAAGAGGCGGTGCACCCCCATAGTCAATGCAATCAAAGCAACTGCAAGGCCAGAGTATGGGCAAAAAAAGAAACACTCTATTTACTCTGCAAACAAAACATTAGGTAAGCTATGTTCTACGCCTCCTTGGCATGGGTTTCAGTCCCATGCAATACTCATTGCAACATCTAACAAACCATACAGAACAATTCCCTACGCATCGAATTCTTCCCGCTCCTTCTGGCACCTTGCCAAAAACCTTTCTAACAACTTTACCTCATCATCCTTCCCTCCTCTTTTTAACTCTGATGGTTCTGTAGCTATTTCTTCTGCTGATAAAGCAGATCTCTTCGCACAGACTTTCTCCTCCAATTCCACCTTAGACGATTCCGGTGCTGTTCCTCCATCACTTCCCCCCTCTGACTTCCTCATGGCTGACATTAAAATTTCTTCAGTTGATGTATTTTCTGCCATCACTGGCCTCAGTACTAACAAGGCATATGGGCCTGATGGGCTCCCTCCTGTTGTTCTCAAGAACTGTGCTTCTGTGCTTACACCCTGCCTAGGCAAACTCTTTTGTCTTTGTCTGTCAACTTGTACCTTTCCTTCTTGCTGGAAGTTTGCTCTCATTCAGCCAGTCCCAAAGAAGAGTGACCACTCCCAACCGTCCAACTATCGTCCAATTGCTTTAACGTCCTGTATTTCAAAAGTTTTCGAGTCAATTCTCAATAGAAAAATTTTAAGGCATCTTTCCTATCACAACCTTCTTTCCGATCGTCAGTATGGGTTCCGTCAGGGACGCTCCACTGGCTCCACCTACCTTTCAGACTCCTGGTCATCCTCCTTTCGGGACTTTGGCGAAAGCTTTGCCATTGCACTTGACATCTCAAAGGCTTTCGATCGAGTCTGGCATAAATCTTTAATTTCCAAACTGCCCTCCTACGGTTTCTATCCTTCTATCTGTGCCTTCATCGCTGGCTTCCTTTCTGGTCGTTCTATAGCCGCTGTTGTAGACGGCCATTGTTCTTCTCCTAGATCTATCAACAGTGGTGTTCCTCAGGGCTCTGTCCTATCACCAACTCTCTTCCTTTTATTCATCAATGATCTTCTAAGCTGTACATCTAACCCTATCCACTCATACGCTGATGACTCCACCCTTCACCTTTCCATTTGGTTTCTGCAACACCCATCTCAACAGTTACTTCAACAAACAAGGGATGAGGCTATGGCACACCTAATGTCTAACTTGGCTCGTATCTCTGACTGGGGTAAAAATAATATGGTTGTTTTTAATGCATCTAAGACTCAGTTCTTACACCTGTCAACCCGACAAAATCTTCCACAGGTATACCCACTAATGTTTAATAATATTCAGCTTAATCCTGCATCATCCTTGAACATGCTTGGGGTTTCATTTACTCGGGACTTATCTTGGAAAGATCATATTACATCTCTTGTAAAATCTGCTTCCAAGAGATTGGGTGTGCTAAGCCGACTCCGCTCTTTCTTTACCCCTGCACTATACAGGGGTTTTATCCGCCCCTGTGTGGAGTACAACTCTCATGTGTGGGGAGGCTCCCCACATACAGCTCTTCTCAATAGGGTGGAGTCAAAGGCTTTTCGTCTCATTAACTCTCCTCCTCTTACTGACTCCCTTCAACCTCTGTCTCTTCGCCGCACTGTTGCATCTTTATCTCTTTTCTATCGTTACTTTAATGGTCACTGCTCCTCTGAACTGTCTGCTTGCATTCCTCCACCTCTACGACGGGCGCGTAGCACCCGTCTGGCAGCAAACTCTCATCCCTTTTCTGTACAACTCTCTAATGCAAGAGTTAACCGTTACTCCCAGTCTTTCATTTATGCAACAGGTCAACTCTGGAACTGTCTCCCTCTGTCTGTATTTCCTGCTGCCTATGATCTCCAGTCTTTCAAACGCAGTGTGTCCAGGCATCTCAAAATGATCGGATCTTGAATTTGGCTCTCTATTGTATTATGTTTTTCTCTTGGAGGGAACTGTTACTGCGGGCTCATGGCCTTTGGTTCCTTCTTCCTCGCATTAAAAAAAAGAAAAAAAGTATTAATGTCTACCAGCAGCATACAGTAATTTTCGTTAAATTATATGAAAAAGAAGAGGATCGTACTCATTAATGATTTTTTTTTTATATTATCAAGTTTTTTCCAATAGTCATATAATATTTTTTCTTACAATAACGTATAAGAGAATATGTACAAGCCATACGCAGAAATAAATTAGCAGGTGGGTAGGGGCGTCCACCGTGTACCCAACTGTATGCCATTACCTTAGGGAGACTGCTCCAAGTGGCAAGCCTAATGATTCCTTGTAGCCCAGGAAATCATTGAATACGCTGACTGGTGACCACATAACCATCTAATCACATGGTGGGTTAGGAGCTCCAAATGAATGTGACTCATACTGGATTACATCTGAGCGATGATTATGATTTATTCCACACATACTCCTGCTCTGGGAGAACCAACTGGATATTCTCGACTAATTTTCTGGATTAAGTACCCTAATCCCGGGCTCTTGTGCTCCTGCTGTGGCAATAAAGAATTAAATAATAAACAGATATTGATAAAGCAGCTTTTTGTAACTGCTAGATTTTTTCCATACGATAAAGTGAATCCTGTTTTACCAAGAGCATAAATTTTTTAGCGGTAACATGGGAGCAGTTTTATCTCACGATCTTCCAATTTTATAGCAACGCCGAATGAAAGCTAAACAATAACACTTCCAGTTTGATGTTCACACACTCGTCTGTATTTGCTTTGTTTTATGATACCTAGTTCTAGCATACAGGACTTTAGCTAGGCTCGTGTTGTTCTGTCTTCGTATCTCCACTTATCCAGTGTGTGTGTGTGTGTGTGTGTGTGTGTGTGTGTGTGTGTGTATGTATGTTTGAATATGACGGGCATATTTAACTAAATCTGTCAACATACTTCTGTATTTACCCACATATCTGGGTTATCCAATTATCACCTGCCTTTCCATCTACATTTGAGTTCAAGCTCGCATATATATATATATATATATATATATATATATATATATATATATATATATATATATATATATATATATATGTATATATGGAGCCTCTGTGTTACAGTAGTAAAGTGTGCGTTTTCGTACACTGAAGAACGAGGGTCGCGCCCCGCCAGGGTAATAAACTTTGGGAGCGTTCTTGTAGCCATGTACTGCTTTGGCGGACATCAGGGGTGCTGTGGTTGAACCAGTGTCGCATACTATAAATTATGCTTGCACCTAGTCGGCTTGCGCGGGCCAATTACACTTGGTTCACAGACTGCACACACATCCAAAGCCACTCCAACACTACAATTTTTTTTTTTTTTTTTTTTTTTTTTTATGCGAGGAAGAAGGAACCAAAAGCATGAGCCCGCAGTAACAGTTCCCTCCAAGAGAAAAACAAAATACAATAGAGAGCCAAATTCAAGATCCGATCATTTTGAGATGCCTGGACACACTACGTTTGAAAGACTGGAGATCATAGGCAGAAGGAAATACAGACAGAGGGAGACAGTTCCAGAGTTGACCTGTTGCATAAATGAAAGACTGGGAGTAACGGTTAACTCTTGCATTAGAGAGTTGGACAGAAAAGGGATGAGAGTTTGCTGCCAGACGGGTGCTACGCGCCCGTCGTAGAGGTGGAGGAATGCAAGCAGACAGTTCAGAGGAGCAGTGACCATTAAAGTAGCGATAGAAAAGAGATAAAGATGCAACAGTGCGACGAAGAGACAGAGGTTGAAGGGAGTCAGTAAGAGGAGGAGAGTTAATGAGACGAAAAGCCTTTGACTCCACCCTATTGAGAAGAGCTGTATGTGGGGAGCCTCCCCACACATGAGAGTTGTACTCCACACAGGGCGGATAAAACCCTTGTATAGAGTCAACAATTGTGCAGGGGTAAAGAAGGAGCGGAGTCGGCTTAGCACACCCAATCTCTTGGAAGCAGATTTTACAAGAGATGTAATATGATCTTTCCAAGATAAGTCCTGAGTAAATGAAACCCCAAGCATGTTCAAGGATGATGCAGGATTAATCTGAATATTATTAAACATTAGTGGGTATACCTGTGGAAGATTTTGTCGGGTTGATAGGTGTAAGAACTGAGTCTTAGATGCATTAAAGACAACCATATTATTTTTACCCCAGTCAGAGATATGAGCCAAGTCAGACATTAGGTGTGCCATAGCCTCATCCCTTGTTTCCTGAAGTAACTGTTGAGATGGGCGTTGCAGAGACCGAATGGAAAGGTGAGGGTGGAGTCATCAGCGTATGAGTGGATAGGGTTAGATGTACAGCTTAGAAGATCATTGATGAATAAAAGGAAGAGAGTTGGTGATAGGGACAGAGCCCTGAGGAACTACTGTTGATAGATCTAGAGAAGAACGATGGCCGTCTACGACAGCAGCTATAGAACGACCAGAAGGAAGCTAGCGATGAAGGCACAGATAGAAGGATAGAAACCGTAGGAGGGCAGTTTGGAAATTAGATTTATGCCAGACTCGATCGAAAGCCTTTGAGATGTCAGGTGCAATGGCAAAGCTTTCGCCAAAGTCCCGGAGGATGACCAGGAGTCTGAAAGGTAGGTGAGAAGATCGCCAGTGGAGCGTCCCTGACGGAACCCATACTGACGATCGGAAAGAAGGTTGTGATAGGAAAGATGCCTTAAAATTTTTCTATTAAGAATTGACTCGAAAACATTTGAAATACAGGACGTTAAAGCAATTGGACGATAGTTGGAGGGTTGGGAGTGGTCACCCTTCTTTGGGACTGGCTGAATGAGAGCAAACTTCCAGCAAGAAGGAAAGGTACAAGTTGACAGACAAAGGAGAAAGAGTTTGCCTAGGCAGGGTGTAAGCACAGAAGCACAGTTTTTGAGAACAACAGGAGGGACCCCATCAGGCCCATATGCCTTGTTAGTACTGAGGCCAGTAATGGCAGAAAATACATCAACTGAAGAAATTAATGTCAGCCATGAGGAAGTCAGAGGGGGGAAGTGATGGAGGAACAGCACGGAGATAAAATCTAAGGTGGAATTGGAGGAGAAAGTCTGTGCGAAGAGATTTGCTTTATCAGTAGAAGAAATAGCTACAGAACCATCAGAGTAGAAAAGAGGAGGGAAGGATGATGAGG
Source organism: Coenobita brevimanus (assembly GCF_032717465.1). Lineage (NCBI taxonomy): Eukaryota > Metazoa > Arthropoda > Malacostraca > Decapoda > Coenobitidae > Coenobita > Coenobita brevimanus. The sequence goes on along the minus strand of NC_137016.1, from coordinate 3,913,659 downwards.
TAAAGTTGTTAGAAAGATTTTTGGCAAGGTGCCAGAAGGAGCGGGAAGAATTCGAGTTGGAGAGTTGAGAGCATTTAGTATGGATGAAATTATTTTTAGTAGAGCGAAGAACAGACTTAGCACGATTCCGGGCAGAAACGTAAAGATTATGTGATTCAGGGGTGGGCTGGCTCCGGTACCTTTTGTAGGCCTTCTCCTTGTTGCGGACAGCATTAGAACAAGCGTGATTAAACCAAGGCTTTCTTGCGTTAGTCCAAGGATATGAGAAAGGAATGTATGCTTCCATGCCCGAGAGAATAACCTCCGTAATGCGCAAGGCACACTCAGATGGCTCACGGCCAAGGAAGCAATAATCATTCCGGGGAAAATCAAAGAAGTACTGCCTGAGGGCCTCCCAGTCCGCGGCTCCAAAATGCCAGAGACGACGTTTCCCTGGAGGGTCCGCAGGCCGTACTGGAGTGATAGGACAGGTTAAGGTAATAAGGTTGTGATCGGAGGAGCCCAACGGAGAGAAAAGATTAACAGAGTAAGCAGAAGGATTAGTTGTGAGGAAGAGGTCAAGTATGTTGGAGCTCTCTCCAAGGCGGTCAGGGATACGGGTAGGGTGCTGTACAAGCTGCTCTAAGTCATTAAGGATAGAAAAGATGTAGGCTTGTTCACCAGGTGGATCCGTGAAAGGAGAGGAGAGCCAAAGGTGGTGGTGAACATTGAAATCTCCAAGAATGGAGATTTCAGAGAAAGGAGAAATGGACACTTACAAGCACTACTAACCCTACACACAATCTCTACTAGACAGCCTAAGCCACTTGGTAGAGATACATTGGCTGTATCGTCCCCGTTTCGGTAGGGATAGGCCTGTCCTGCAGTGGACACTCAAACGGCTGCTGCTGATATATATATATATATATATATATATATATATATATATATATATATATATATATATATATATATATATATATATATATATATATATATATATATATATATATGTGTGTGTGTGTGTGTGTGTGTGTGTGTACTGCGTACTTGTTAAAGTGCGTGCATGTTTAAATGGACGAGTGTAAGTGTATGTATGTATGTATGTCCATACTGTATGTGTATATGTTATGCGTGTGCAGGTATATATACAATGATAGACTAAAGTCATACCGTGAACTTTGGTTAAAAAAAAAAAAAATCTGCACGAGGTCTGCACGAGGTCTAAACATTTGGTGCAGGCTGCCCTGTGCCTCACCGACACGAGTTGCCATTTTCTCCAAGTAACATCCCTGAGCATGGGAACATATTTTGGATAGCTAACTGGGACCAACCCATACATTACATTTTTCTGAGGGCTTTCAGTTCGTATTTCACATTATTTTAATTTTTGCTGCCAAGGTAGTGGGTGAAGTAGGTCTTCTTGGCGTTCTGTGGTATGGTGTTAAAATGATCAGGTATCTTTGCCAGATCGAAAATGGTTCACATCTCGCAGTGGCCTTTGGGATCGATGTAAATGCTTCCGAATCTCCGGGGTTCATTTGCATCGTTATTTTATTAGCAGCAGACATGAAGCTTAAAGAAGTCAGGCTTGCCACCCAGGAGTATATGATTATGTTACGGCTTTTAAAATATTTCATAAGTTACATTTATTCATTGGACAAAACTGCGGCACGAATTTTGTCTTGCATTGTACAGTCAAGGAAACAAAGATATCAACTTGTATGAAGACTGTCAATAATCAGCTTCTATAGCCATGTGCAAAACACATGGTGAGAAAGGGTTTCTTCTCCAATAACAAAGTAGTTTTCTGCGGCCCTATGACTCATCCTTCATAATCCATAAAGCACAGCTTGAACCTGTATAACAGAGCTGCTTACCGATGTCAGGAGTATGCACGTGATTTTACAGTTCATTCTTCCTGCACAAATAGCCCGTATTCTTATTGCAAACAGTGAAGAGGTAGTGCTTCTTCCCGTGCTTTTTCTTTGTCACCTTAATATAGTAATTTGTACTCCGACAGATTTCGCTTCAGTAAAATATTAAGGAAGATGTTAAGATGTAACATTGAATAAACCTGTCAAGAAAAGGGTGTTCCTTTATCTAAGCCAATGAAAATGTAAGAAGCATACGGTAACAATTTGCCATGGAAAATGTATTGCAAGATTTAAGCCAGTGAAAATACGTCCCGGAACTAATAATAGTGGTGATATAAGGGTTATGTGGGCAGCATCCCAGGCCAGCAGCCGCGACACAAACCAGCGCCCGACCGACCGACCTAAGCTGGCCAGTGTATCGCCAGCTGGTGTCGGGTGAGGTGGTACCGTGACTCGCTCCCCACATTCTTGTGCTGCAGGATATTGCAGCTAGACCGCTAAGTTCTCTCCTCCTCGGGCAATCATTTCTACATTAGTAAACCCAAACCTATCAGTAGAACGTAATCTACGCCCCTCTAGGAAAGAAAGAGTGTTCAGCTATACAACAGTTCAGAAATAATGTCCACTCCTACCTTAGCCTCTGGAATACTGGTGTCTGAAAAAAAATTATTCGCCAGGGTGTGTCAGTGGCCAGTCTGCCTTTCAGTCTAAAAGGAAGTTTGTGCCTGAAGAAGTGTTAATAATAAACTCATCTAAGAAATAAAAGCCTATTTGATAGAAATCTCACAACACCTAAAGTTAGTGCAGCTATCCCTCTACTTTCGCCTCGGGAAGTGTGCTCAATTATCTGTGTGTCTGTCTGGAAGAAGTTGACGCCTCAGTAAGCGCTCATAATACTCTCATGCGTGTAATATGTGCGAAGCCTAGGTGTATTCAAGAGAATATCACGCCACAGCAAGGTACTGTGGTGTGAGGTGGTCTTGCTCGCTGCCAGCATCTGTCTCTTTCGAAGAAAAAAGAAAGACAAGAAGTGATCGTTATCGTCTCTCTTCTCTGTATATGTCTGTATCTGTGTTCGTCTGTTCTAAAAGTGAATCATACTCTAAGACATGCTGATGACTGAGTTATACTTCTGTCTGCATGAGAGAATATTACACCGCCAATATTTATAGTTATATATTAGCAACTTAAACGAAACAGTATCAATCTGTGCGTCTGTTTAAAGGGAGAAGTGTAATTAGTGTACTGTAGTTGGTAGTTCAGTTCCATAATACCTTGACGTATGAAAATACTGCTCAATACATTAACTTTCTGTATAACTGAGGGGATATTGTTCATTAAAGGTGTTAATTGCAGTCTCATTTGTCAGTGTGTCTGTCTCATATATGATTACAGTTGAATAAGCGCTAATTATAGTTCACAACATGAAGGAAATGCAAATAATAACAGTAATGCCAGAGAATGGCTGCAAAGTGCACACGTTAAAAGAAGTATCCATAATATACAGATGCACACATTTCCCGTCCTGACTCATGTATGTTCTTAACTTCGAACGGGAGACTGTATGAAGATACCCATGATAAAGAAATGGTGTTTCCATAATATTTCCATGGGATTCATTGTGAGTTACGAACATCGTTATCAATTACCTAGCACTAAAACTGTTACGAAGCCTTGTTTGTAAAAGTTGAACATCCTCTTCGTAAGCACCCACTCAGTTGGGCATCACAAAGTATTTAAATATAAACTGATACAGTGAGTTAAGAATCCTCATTACTGTGACAAGCAGCCATCAGTACGAGCCCCACCTACGCCGACAGTGTTCTTTATCATTATATTCACCCAGGTAGCATGGCCTTGTTAAGGTTCGCCTATCGGAACATTGGAAGACAAAAGAAACATTTAAAGGTCAGTTCCATCTGTTACTGAATCGCCTTATAAATGAAGTGTGCTCATTTGCAAATGTCACATGTGAAGGAACAAGAGGGTATTCATAGTAAATCCAGAAGACCAATCAGCGTCCATGCTTCAATATCGAAAAGATGCAAAAGGAACATTTAATGCTGAAACACGGACTTAGTCGGATTTTATTAATGTGATTCAGTTATCCATATATTTTGGATATTTTAGATGTTCACGAGTAGAGGAAAAGCCAAGGAACAGTCACGGTACTGTATTTCAAGATGATTCACCACCTTCTGTAAGTAACATGTTGCTTAATAGAGGTCTCTGTGTGTATGTGTCCAAACAGTGATTAACAGCAGCGCCCAGAAAGACTTCTCAGAGAGTGGCGAATTTAAAGTCCAGGAGGATCCCGGGTGAACATGATGCCATTAAAGTAACAAAAGACATGAGGACCTCCTATGATAAGAGCACGTGACGTGAAAGTGAAAGAGCCGACATGCAGTGACTCCATGTGCTATTATGCAACAATATGGTCCCATAATGCCAAGACATAATGGCCACTGTCCAGAGGTCAACAGACATAAATAAAGAAATACTTTGATGTGTTGGTGTACTTACAGATACAGCCCATCCCATATAACCCCTCGTGAAATTTAGGGACCTGAGACTACACTAACATTTTAGGGTGTATGATCGGCCTACGACTCAGGTCGAATTATGCGTTCAAAACACTTCCAGCTGTTTTTTCAGGATTTGATTAATTGCTCACAGCTTACTCTCTGCGCTCCGACTGGTGGTCAAGACAACTTGACCATTATATCAATGAAATGCTAGTATACATGTATGTTTTCATTGTATATCATATCCCTCCTGCTGGGGGCTTGGGTGATGGAAAATTTATGGACACATAAGAGGCACCTGAGCATATACATAACACCAGTGACGCCCATGACACACTTCACAGACACTTTATGCCCGAGCAGTGTGGAGCCATGGAAGCCTCAAGCAATGGTAGTAGAGGCCTGGTGTATACAGAGGCACTGCCTGACAGTGCTTCTGGTCCTGTTGTGTCGTGTCACTGTCGTACAAGCTTCAGGAATGTCACAAACTTTCCTCTCTCCTGGACCAGTTGACAAGTCTTCACCTGCTGACAATTTTGTTTCATCATCAAGTGTGCAACCGGAGCCAGGAAACATTGCTCAGTCTCTCGCTGCTTCCAACACCCTTACTAAGCTGTTGTCATCATCTTTACCGTCTTTAACCAATCCACCAAATCCCGTGGCAACAACTCTCTCCCAGCAATCTGCGAAGAGGGAGTCAAGCAATCCAATCAATGCCAGACAAGGCTGCTTACGTGCCGCTAATTGCTTCGATTATGTTTGTGGTCGGGATGACAGGAATGCAACAACGGTTAATCATCACACCCTGCAGAAAATCTTCCAGAGAAAAAATGTTAGCCTTAATGGCTTTGATGATAAGCGTGTTGCTGAGAATAAGACTAGAAACGACAGCGATAAAGACCCATCAAACAAGTTCACCTCTTCCGGTCTTGGAAATGAAGGACTGTGGAGGTATTTTACGTCTGGTATCAGAAACAGGCATATGAATACGATATATCAAGGTATACCACAAGAGCCTATTGAGAGAGGAGGGGAGGACATAAGCCTCAGAATTGAAAGGGATGTTGTTGAGAGAGAGCGGAGAGGTGGTAAAGTGGTCGTGGACTCCGGAGAGGGATTAACGAGAAGAGTCTGGCTTAGGTGGAGAGTCCTTGGGGTTCGGAAACAGAAGGAATACATTAACACGGCCAGAAGCAGGAGCAGGAGGAGGAAGAGGAAGAAAAGAGAGGGGCAGAGGGCAATATTACCTGCTTTATTACCGGTATCGACTCTTACTGATTTCGGAGCTCTCGTTCACAAAGGCGTGGTCGAAATGAAAACTGGAGGGCGTAGCAAAACTGCCGACAGAATCGCCACCTTCGCCTCTCCTCCACTTCCGTCTACGATTCATTCTGTCGATTTTAGTCTCCACCATAATTTCCCTCCCAAACGAAAGCGGACAGTAATAGGGAAAAATTTGATTCTACCCGCAAATCAGATAAGAATACAAATAATGAAAAGGCCATTACTTCACGGCAAACCTAGGAAAAGAGAAATGACCAAAGATTTGATTACTTCCCCAAATCTAATGAAGCTAGAGAATACAGAATCATCGAATTTTAACCCAAATCAAGAGGAAGTAAAAATAGAGAAAATTTTAACTCTTCCCCTAAACCCAGAGAAGAGGGGATTAATAAGGCATTCAGTACAGGAAAACGAAATTGTCCAGTCTGAGAACGGAGCAGCTACGAGGGAGAAAGAAGGAGAGAATAGAGTGGAGTCCAATGATTCAAAGAATAAGAGACAGGGGAACGTTAAGGAAAACACAATAACGCATTCAGAATCAGGAACATTTAGGAAAAACGTCAAAGGGAGGCATATGGGACAACCTGACGACAAGAGGAGATGTATAGAAAGTAAGGAAAAAAGAAAAGATTTTGTCCATTCCCAAAAAGGAGCAAATGAAAACGGGAACGAGGGAGTAGATAAGACTTCAGAGCAGCGAAATGACGAGACGAAAAAGGAACAGACACGCAAAAAAGAGCAAGAAATAGCCCGATTCGAAAAGAGAGAATCTGAAAAAGGAACTGAAAGAAACGGGGGACGTATGGAACAGCCAGAAAAAGCGACGAAAAACGCGCTCAGAGGCGGAAATAAAACTCCATCTTCTTCCACCGGTAATCAGGAGCCTCTTCCTCTCATATCCCTCGGTGGACTGCAGAAGAAAAGGACGTCATCATCACCACCACCACTATCTGATCAGCATCTTCCGCCTCTCTCGCGCCGGAAGAGAAAAAGTAAGTCTGGTCTGATTGCATTTCCTTTATACGTTTGTTATGAGATTTTAATAACTCTCTCTCTCTCTCTCTCTCTCTCTCTCTCTCTCTCTCTCTCTCTCTCTCTCTCAAGGGAGACAGGGAGTAAATTTAGCTTGAATAGGCAGCATATGATAAAAAGCTCAGGGACTCGTGAAAGACGTGAAGTACGAAAATCTGCTGGTCGGCATGTAGAAGAGTGTGTGGATACGTATAGAGAAGGGGATGGTGTGATGAAAGGGTTTACATGGGTGAGTATGGAGGTGGGAGAGTGCATGGTGCAAGAAAATGGATGTGGTAGAATAGCCTGAGCCCTGTGTTATGATGAATGTATGAGACGACGAGGAATGATTGTCTGGGATGCAAAGACTAGCCATGTGATAGAAACGGATGAATGAAGCACAATATGACAGGGTTTTTGCCACTTAATTAACATGGTAATCGGCGAGATGTTTACGTACCAGGAATTTGTGGAGCGTGTTCGAAGAAAATATATATATATATATATATATATATATATATATATATATATATATATATATATATATATATATGACAGATAGATAGATAAACGTGAAAATTTGCTTGTGAAGTGAAATCGAGAATCTAAGGTTTGAATGATAATGGAATGAATATAATTACATCCCATTTTACTAGACACGTTGTTGATAGAAATCCTACTTCAGTTTCTCTCCATTTTCATTTCTTAATCCTCTTCATTCCTTTTTGTGTTACTGGAACACAGGTTTAAATGAGGGGTTCCCTGTTCACTGATTCCAATTTCATTTAATATGAAATATGAAATTTAATGATTTACTTCTCTCTTTAGAAATGAAAAGATAAATAGTTAGCGTGTGTGTGTGTGTTTTTTTTTTTTTTTTTTTCCCCAGCAGTCTGTATTCTTCCTGTTCCATTTGTCACGCGTCTACGGTTATCTCCTTTTGACTCCCTACATCAGGTGTTATGTGCCCTTTTTGTCATCCATCGAGTTATTCAGAACTATATTCCTTTTTGTCACGGGGTTTATAAGAGGACTAACGAGAGGTTGGAAAGTTCTGAAAAGGAAATACAATAGAGTTTTAGAGTATTGCTGTGTAGAGTTAACTGTAGTGTTAGTAATGGCATTTACCTGCTTCTATGGCGCCTTGTTTATATACTTCTGGTGAGTTTTGTGTGTGTGTGTGTGTGTGTGTGTGTGTGTGTGTGTGTGTGTGTGTGTGTGTGTGTGTGTGTGTGTGTGTGTGTGTGTGTGTGTGTGTGTGTGTGTGTGTGTGTGTGTGTTATGTAGCTAAATCAAATCTATGCATTATTGGTTAGTTGGTATATTTGTGTATCAGTAAAAGTTGCCTTAGTGCTTTGAGGCTTCCTGGAAACAAGCTGTGATGCATGTTCGTGGATCTGCCCAGTTGTTGTACGTGGGTAAAACTGTAGCTTCATCGCCTTTTTACACATGAGCCCAAACACACACACACACACACACACACACACACACACACACACACACACACACACACACACACACACACACACACACACACACACACACACACACACACACACACACACACACACACACACACACACACACACACACACACACACACACACACACACACACACACACACACACACACACACACACACACACACTACCGTATCGTTAAACAGGCATCTCTCTCTCTCTCTCTCTCTCTCTCTCTCTCTCTCTCTCTCTCTCTCTCTCTCTCTCTCTCTCTCTCTCTCTCTGACACAAAAGACCCTAGCATCCAATATCTGTTACACATTTTCTTCTCCATCCTTGAATCGTTTCTCGTTTACAGCATTATAAAACAATGGTATTTATCAGTTATTATAAGCAAATGTATTTTATAAATCGCAATAATCTATTTTTGTATTGTTATTGGTAATTTCTTTACTGGGAGGACATTCCACGTTTAGGTTTAAAAATCAGTTAGTGGCCTAGAGAAGATTATTCTTTAAACCTTTTAGAATGAGAGCACTCCCTTAGACCGAAGAAAATTATCTCACAGTACCAAAAACCAGATTGTCTGAGGGGAAAAAAAATGGAAAAATAACAAAGAGGAACATGTAGAGCGTGCACCACACATGCCCACTAATAATTGAATACTGACCTATGAGAGAGGACGCTCAAAATCGAACTACGCGGTACCGTATTCCTCTCTAGTCTTTAACCCTTCCACTAAAGTTAGCCCAGATCAGAGTAAAACCGTCGGAGATGACTGGCCCATATTCTTGTCGGTTGAGGAAGTTCCCTAACACCTTTTCCTAATCGATTTATTTAGTTTATTACGAGCGAACGTGAGAAGCGGGCGAGCGATGTTTACTCCGTTAAGTTTGGAAATTGCTGCCCGGCCAGACCCGACCGTCACGCCAAGCAGAAGCTTATAACTTTACTCATACGTGAAGTAGTAGAAACTCTTTCTGCATGTGATACATTCATTAAATAGATTTTGTTATCAACTAAAAACTCACCCATAAAGGCGTAGGAACCCGTTGGAATCTCGAGAGTTCCAAGGGAATGTTCGATCCTGATCCAATGCCCCAATTACGAAATCAAATTTTAAAAGAATTTTTCTCTTAACACGGTTTTTTGGCATCAGCTCTGGCAATTAATTATAGGAGATTCCTCCTATTATTTTAGGTGAACTTTTTTTGGTCGGTATTAATGGTATAATGACCAGGGGAAAACACCCCATTTCTGGCATTAATCATCTCATCAATAAGAGAGTCTTTATCGTTCCAGTTTCGTCGACACGGCAGGTTGGCTGTGGACATCCTAGAATTTAGCATTGCTTGTGTGATGAATGCTACGGCGCCTCGCTTCATAACAGCACTCGCGCATAGTTGGAGTCTGTTGTTCGAAAAAAAAAGAAAAAAGAAGAAGAAGCTTTATTAAGAACTTTTTTTTTCGCTTCATATGTCTATCTATAGTCAGACGCCATAATCCCGTAAAGAGTGGTTGTTTGCCTTTGAGTTAGTTGCTTTACGGGGAGAGGCACTAACCTTCCTCCAACCCACTTAATGACGCATAGGGAACACGTATGGGTTGGTAATATGGTTACCAACATGCCTTGTAATTGGTTTCCTGGATTACAGGAAGCCAGTTAGCTTGTCACTCAATATGAAGCCGCCTGAAAAGGAAAGAAGAGTAATAAAAAGTGACAGGGAAGATGGGAGATATAGGAAGAGAGGCAGACACAGCAAAAGGGTGGTGAAGGTGAAGGAAGAAGTAGGTAGCACTACATCAAGTGAGTGGATGATGGTCGCCACTACCTACCATCAGATATATTATGTGCTCCACAATACTCAATTAGCGAATCTAAATAACAGAAAATCATCCAGGGAAAAATCATCCAGGGGAAACATCTTGTTTCTTACTTTCATCCTGCATTTTATAGTACACATTTTGCCGTAGTTCGTTGAAACTACTTGGCCATCGCGAATGTTCCACGTGCTTCGTACGATGCGATGCATCTATTATGCAGGAGCAAAGTTGGAAACAACACGCGTGAGTTCCTCTCATAGTGAGTTGATGTGCCTTTATATATTCAAACCTCACTGATGTTGCTATGGAAACTGCATAACCAAAGTTCCTGGCTCGAATTCGAGAATACCAAACATGACAATCCTGTCCCCGTATATCAGAGGGAAATTTTGATTGCTTGGTGCTCGCTCACTCGTCACGTGCACACAAAGCTCACTTTACGGGTTATTCGTTAGTATTGTCTTCCGTGTTGCTTAATTCAATTTAAAATTGCCATACATTGCATAAGTAAAGTATAGAATTATATCAACCAGCCAGATCCAAAAATAAATTGCTGAGGAAGAGAACCTTACTGAACGAGAATACAGGCCATTGCCCAATGTCCTTTATCTTGACCTTCTCTTGTGGCCTTCATTTTTGACTGATTGATCTTAAAGTTGAATTTCTTTATTCTTGCTTTAACCTGAAACGTTTCACAAAGTTTAGTCTGTCAGATAAGTTGACCCTGTCATGTGACACTGATTGATAACAATAGGTCAACCTTTGGGTGATCCTCATTGCATCCACCAAGCGTGAGCCAAGTTACCCGGTACATAAAAACTTTTTTGTTATTTTGTTAAAACACAGACACACGGGTCCAACTTTAACCTTACCCTGTCACCTTGATCGTTGACTGATTCTTCTCAAAGCTTAATCGCTTCATCCTTGCTGGACCCTCAACACTTCCTACAAGTTTCGGTCTAATCATATCAAAACTGTTTGAATTGTTCTTGCCCTGTGACGCTGGGATATTATCTTTCTTGTGATCTTGACCTTTGACTGAGTATTCTCAAAATCGAACCCATTTAATTTGCCTTTTCATCAGCATTTCCACAAAGTTGGTTTTCTTCAGATAAAAACAGTTCATAGTTTGTCTTCCTGTGACGTTGACTCTGGAAGGAAATACAATAGGTTAACTCTTGGGTGACCCTCACATCTCCCACGAAGTTTGGTTAAAAAGGGATAATAATGTTTTAGTTTTGTTGACAATCACACAAACAGGAATCAAAATTTTATCTTGTCCTAGTTGACTAATTGTTTTCAGAATTGAATACAGTCGTTCTTGCCTTACTTTCAACACTTCCTTCATGTTTGGTCTAAATTGATTTTTTTTTTTTTTTGAGATGATTTTTCTAGCCCATTGTTTGACCTATCCTTGTGACCTTGGCCTTTGGACTATTGTCCTCAAAAGCAATAGGTTTCCTCACTGCCTGCTTCTAATCACTTCCTCTAAGATTGAATACCATGAGGTAAAACGACTTGAGTTATTTTCTTAATGCGCGCGCGCGCGCACACACACACACACACACACACACACACACACACACACACACACACACACACACACACACACACACACACACACACACACACACACACACACACACACACACACACACACACACACACACACACACACACACACACACACACACACACACACACACACACACACACACACACACACACACACACACACACACACACACACACACACACACACACACACACACACACACACACACACACACACACACACACACACACACACACACACACACACACACACACACACACACACACACACACACACACACACACACACACACACACACACACACACACACACACACACACACACACACACACACACACACACACACACACACACACACACACACACACACACACACACACACACACACACACACACACACACACACACACACACACACACACACACACACACACACACACACACACACACACACACACACACACACACACACACACACACACACACACACACACACACACACACACACACACACACACACACACACACACACACACACACACACACACACACACACACACACACACACACACACACACACACACACACACACACACACACACACACACACACACACACACACACACACACACACACACTCCTCAAAGCACAAAACTCACTGTCTCTCTGCAAGAGCGGGTGTAATAATAGCTTCCATGTAGCTATTGACGACTTTAACCCTTAAAGCCTGGAGTTAAAACTGGTGCACCACACGCTGTGCACGGGAGCATTTCCCAGGAGTGGCTTGTTTTCAAACCTTCATATCTCAGCACTTGCACCACATAGAACATTCAATAAATGGCCAAAATACACACCAATCCTTCGTCTCTCCACTGTGTGTCCCCAGGTTTCTAGGTGGATGCACTGTGGAGTGCGGATGTGAAGAACAGAGGCCACTTTGTGGGGTGCAGTGAGGCTGTGTCCGGGTGAACATGGAAATCAGTGGATAGTGCAGACTGTCCATGCAGGCCAGGTAGTCTAGGCAGGATGTGGCTGAACTGCTCTTACTCCCCCATTCCCCGTTATTTTACCCCGCTTTTCTTAAAAATATATATATATATATATATATATATATATATATATATATATATATATATATATATATATATATATATATATATATACTCTCATCTTCTAAGTTCTTACTTCACTACATTCATTTCTAAGTGGTTACTTTAGTCGTAAAGTAGTTTTCCTTATCTTCCAGCACGGTAACTCGCGAGTATGTGCATTACACCTAATTTTTTAGATTTTTACCTTGTACTTCAGTAAATGAAATCAGTCCTTACTTTTATAATAAAACTTGTTCTCTGCACTGAAATTTTATTTATTTATTTATTTATTTTTTGTTTCACTTAGATTAGTGTCACTCTCCATGTAGTAGCTCCTCTCCTTAAGCGATGTCACCCCACACGACAGTGACGACACCATCACATCTAGTTCCTTCCCGATCGCATTTCGCTGTCCTCTGTTTGACTGAATGGGTGGCTTGGCAGTGGTGGAGGTGGCAGGGGGCGATTGGGCAGCGGTGTTCGCACTTCGCAAGTGGACTGGGGCAATGTGGGATCAGAACTCATAATTCCCAGCCCTCCTGTGGTACATGATTTAATGGAAGTCCCTTCAAACCGTGGTGGAAAATGCAAAACAGCTATGTTCGTCAGTCGGGGTTTCTCGAATATCCGATTTCCGATGGACAGTGCAGTCAACTGTGTTTTAGGGGTTAAGGGATATTGTTACTCATCCTTCCCATATGAAAGGTTTCACCAAGGTTAAATGATAATTATAATGTAGTAAGAAGAGCATTATGGTACGCATTTTGTTGACTGTATAATTATATTTTTCTTCAAGCCATTTAGTATGACACCCTTCCTTTTTAACCAGTATAGGCTATCCTAAAAATGTTGTCTTCACTTTGTCTTAGTCACACACACCCATGAATATAATTAGGTTAGGGTTTATCCATACCGTGAATGGGAATACGGAATGTTTCTAGCCATTCTGTAACGGGAAGCCCTTCCAGATACTGAAGGGATTAATGGTGGGATAAATAATAAACTTAAGGAGACTTAATGCAATCCTAGAAAGTCATAGCTTAGGAACTATTTTTCCATATCTACTCCTACATACATACACAGGGAGGTACTACCATGGGAGTGATGTGGGGTCATGGATCTGTAGCTGGCTTTGTACAATACTCTTAGGTAGGAAACTCTAAAAAATTTACAGTTAATCAGAGTCTCGACTGAGGCATCTATTCATAAATATTTCCTACACGCAGCTCATCCTTTAGAGAACTATGCCCCACAAATTTTCCCAGCCTACCATCATTTTTTCATGCCAGTGGGTATGCAAGGTCCGGTTTAAGGATGAGAGGGTTGGGGGTTGTTTCTACAAGAGGGGCACCATACCTCCTTAACCTCATCAGTCTGGTGATGCTCTCAAAGTTGATCCCGTCAGCCACCCCCCTCACCCGGCATAAGCACGTCTCATGGTTTATCCTCCTGGAAGTCACACATCCACCCACCAACCCAATAAGCCTTCCCATCCACCTCAGCCAAGTGCCTATCTACCCCACCTTGCCGACTGACCCACCCTCCCACCCCACCTCAGCCACCCACACCCTGCATGCCCATCCCATCCACTTCCCCAACCACACCCACCAACCCTCCTCCGTACTCACTCCACACACCCACCCCCCAGCCTAACCTATCAACCACCAAGCTTGGACCTCCACAAGGGACTTCCAACTTTGCAAACACACACACACACACACACACACACACACACACACACACACACACACACACACACACACACACACACACACACACACACACACACACACACACACACACACACACACACACACACACACACACACACACACACACACACACACACACACACACACACACACACACACACACACACACACACACACACACACACACACACACACACACACACACACACACACACACACACACACACACACACACACACACACACACACACACACACACACACACACACACACACACACACACACACACACACACACACACACACACAAGGACATTTGCTTTTACTGTATTGCTGGTTATTATTAGTACTCATTGTTATTATTATTATTATTATTATTATTGTTATTATTAGTGGTAGGTGGGGGCGCTCACCATTCATTTCACTCCATGTAGTGCTGCTCTTGGGTGACTGCCCTTTCCTCTCTTCCTTCCTTCTTTCCTTCTTGCCTCTTCTGGCTTTCTTTCCTTCATTCTTTCCTCTTCTTTCTGTTTACTGGTGATTCTACACTGAGTGACAAGCCAAATGGTTTTCTGTACACCAGGAAACCGTTTACTACGCTGGATGGTAACCATATAGCCAAATTATGGCGCTTTGTGGTTAAATGGGTAATTAAGGCGTTCCAATCGGATTGAGGCGGGGCAGGTTTATATCCAAGGGATGGTTGGGATTTATTGCTCAAGTAATGCCACTCAGGGATGAGTGAGACTGGTCACTCTCTTCTTCAATGTCAGGACCAACTTGCCTCGCCCCGGGCTCCTATGCTTCTTACGGAGCAACACAGGATTGGATGATGAATGAATGAATTATTATTATTATTATTATTATTATTATTATTATTATCGTATGATGCACTCGGAAATGCTTGAGAACGGAGGTATAGTATGTTGATCGTGCTCTGCACCATGCGATGGAGATTGTATTGTATGCCTACTTGTCTTCATAATGGGTACGGTTCCTTAATTTCTTTACTAGTTCAGTTCCAGCATGATACCTTGTTCCTTGGGCAAATAGTTACAAAACTTTTTTTTTTTTTTTTTCAACAGAGGCTTTTAAAAGGTTTGTCGGCCAAAGATCCACCCCTACTTATACCTGAAACGGGGTAATACGAATCGGTAGAGTTTGTTAACTATGATTTTTATTTTTTTTCACAGAAGAGTAAGTGCAGGTCCTTGCTTGCTCGAGCCGGGATGAAAGATTTCCGTCCGTTCGTTCGTCGACCCTATAGCGACAGTATTCATGGACAGACTTTCACAACTGAGATGTGAAATGGGGTCTCTCCAGCTGACGGTGTACACTTGTCAGAGTGGTTAACACACTTAACGCAACATCAAGGTCACAATGACCAAACCATAATTGTCAAGATGAGTCTAGGCATAACATTAGTGTCACTGGGAAATGCTGTAATATATACTGTAATCATAATTTTGATTCAACCCAATAAAACTAGCAACATGCAAAGCTGCTTCATTAGATGGCGAAGGAGATGGGGGAGGGAGGTAGGTAGGCAGGGGGGTAGGAAGATAAGGTGGTCGGTAGGGAAGTAGGTAGGTAGGTAGGCAGGCCGGTAGGAAGATAAGGAGGTCGGTAGGGAAGTAGGTAGGTAGGTAGGCAGGCCGGTAAGTAGATAGGGAGGTGGGTAGGGAAGTAGGTAGATAAGCAGAGAGTAAGAGGGAAGTGGATAGAGAAGCTAATAGGGAGGTTCTTAGAAATACCGGTATAGGTAGTCTGAGGGGTAGGTAGGTAGACCAGTCCAGGTAGGAAAGTGGGTAGGCAGGAAGGCAGGTATGCTGGGGGGTATGTGCAGTATGAAGATAGGCAGGGAGAAAGGGAAGTAGGCATGGAGATACGGTAGGTTGAAAAGTACCCCAAGTATCTAGATAGGGATGTATGTGAGCAAAGAAAAGCGACAATTAGAAGTACAAGTTAATCATTTATATAGTAAGTGAATAATATGGAGCATCACATGGTCTGATAAAGTGGCTGGAAAACCTGAAATGAGAGGCTGATAAAGAATCCACGGTACACGCTAAGGGTTATGGGGGTCAGTCGTCGTCGTCACCCTAGCGTGGCAACAGGCAGCTTACCCTGTTCACTTTACTTTGGCCTAAAATTACCATCTCTCCGTCTTTAATGCTGAGCTGTAACAATAAATTAACACTAGAATACGGTGCTAGTCATGAAGAAGTGCAGTGGAAAGACTGCAGAGTGGTAACGTAAGCTTACTCTGCCAGGGAGCTACACGAAACAGGCTGCAAAAGGACGATAATTTGGGCCATGTTAAAATGAGTGAACTATATTAGGTTATCGTGGAGACCATCCTGCGTTCCTATGGGAATGTTATCTGCTTTTATTACCTCTACCAAGGAGGTTATGTTTTCACCCCCGTCCGTTTGTTTGTTGGTTGTTTGGTTTGTGAGCAAGATTACACAAAAATTACTGGACGGATTTCCACGAAACTTGGTGGAAGAATGGACCTTGACCCAGAATACGCTCCATTAAATTTTGGTGCGGATCCGGATAAAGGTGCGGATCCAGGATTTTTTTTTTCTTTCTTTAACATTGCGAGATGGGGCGTTGGCGGAGGTATGCGCTCTACTGAGTGCCATTCTAGCTTAAGGATGTAATATTATCTATGAGAAAAAAAATGGATCATGCCGCTGGAAAATAAACACATAGAAGTAAGGTTACTCGGTTACTTGTGTGAACTCCTCAGCCTTTGCATTAATATATCAATGTTCAGCAGTCTGTCAACCCATGTCAAATACGCTGAAGAGTAGGATATTGAGATGCGATTAGCAATAGAAGCAGCACGACTCTGAGGAATACCGCAGCGACCGACCAGCCATAAGGTGAGCTAGATACACTAATCCTTCCATAGTGGGGACAGCCCTAGTATACCATTCCATCCAATGCAAGTTGATTTTGTTCAGGTGAGGGTGATTATATGAGCCTGTGAGTGTTAATACTGCTACCAAAAACTCCCTCACAGTCAGGATAACACATAGAATTACACTTTAGCTAACGTCAAACGATTGAATTCGGACGAGAGTTGGACACAGGAGCATAAAAGTAATGATAATCACCATGTGAAACTGTGGTCATGTACGAAATTAGTTGTATTAGTATATGTGACCCGAACATTAATCGGAAATATTGTACGGTAATAGAATGCGTCATTTCCCTCACGGCAATATCATTTTCGGTTATTTATTGGAGTATACCAGTATGTGCAGCCATGAAGTTACTTTAACTCGGTCATTAGCATACTTACCTTAATATGCGCTTTTGAATCGAAAGCGAAGGATGGGAGACACTTAAAATGGGTGTTAGTAGTAGACTCTCTCTTATCCTTGTATATGTTCCCAGCCAGTTAATTCTACCGATGACAACATAGACAAACGTAGCCATTAAAAGAAATTGATAAGTAAACATGAATCTCTCCTCCTATAGACAATCCTTCCCCATTCGTACCTCACCAGCATGGGGAATGGTAAATTCTGTCTCATCACTCTCATTTTCAACTGGAACTCCTCTCCTCCTGTGGACGTAATGAACATTGATATAAACACATACGCGAAAACAGACTTGCAAATGTAACTGATGCAGATAATATTATTTTAAGTAAAACCACAATACAGTGTCCACAGAGTCTGAATACAATTTTAAAAATTTATTAGAAATACAGTGGATGAGGTAACTGATCAAATTTCGTTGCAAAATACTAAGTGATTACCAAAGTTTTATTTACATTCCAGTTTGTCTATTTCATATATCCCAGTGATGCAAAACGTGTTGTTAATTAAAAATGGCTGCTCCCCAAGTAGAGGCACACTACGTATCTTGGTTTATTAAAACAAACTCGGATACTCGGACTCATCGAAATTACAGGATTACGTTTGGAAAACAACCACCATCACGTCCGTCTATTCACAAGTGGCGCGAGAAATTTATGGAGACAGTAGCAGTGTTGGGTAGAGAGAGGACTGATCGACGAAGAACATCTGATGAGAACATCGATCGTGTGCGTGAAGCATTTGTCTGTATCCTAGTAAGTCCATCCGTATCGCCAGGCAGTTACAACTACCACTTTCAACATTGCACAAAGTCCTACACAAGAATTTGCGGTTACATGCATACAAAGTGCAACTGTTGCAGGCACTTGAACCAAGAAGAAAAGAGTTTGCAGTTAAGTTGCTGGACTGACTTTCTGAAGATGCAAACTTCTTCACACGTATTTGTTTTACTGATGAGGCAAGCTCTTATGTCTCAGGGAAGCTGAACAAACACAATATGAGGATTTGGGGCTTAAAAAATTCCCATGAGGCTAGGGAACTTCAAAGGGATAGTCCAATGGTGACTGTGTGGTGTGGTATCATGCACAGTCAAATCATTGGGCCATTTTCCTTTACAGCAAACAATTACAACAGATGTTTACTTAGATCTCTTGACCGAATATGTGGTAGCAAAGGTACAAGACCTTCATTCATTTGTCATCTTCTAGCAAGATGGTGCGCCACCTCACTGGGGATTGCGTGTTCGTGAGTTACTAAACTAAACGTTTCCAGACCAGTGGATTGGAAGGGAAGTCCCAGTTCCCAGGTCACCTCGTTCCCCAGGTATCACTCCCTTAGACTTATTCCTATGAGGCTATGTTAAAGATAACGTGTATCGAACAAATGTACGAGACATCAACGGCCTGAAACAAAGGATCACTAACGCTATTGGCATCACTGGTGAAGTTGTTACTGCGAACATGACTGAAAATCGAATACCATCATAATGTGCTTCGCGTAACGGTGTCCATCTAGAAGTGTACCAAATAAGTTAGAAAAACTTTCATTACATCTCTTCATTATGTAACAGATTTCGCAGGTTTATTTATGCTTTTGATTTTTTTTTTCATTGTAAGCAGTCTTTGTGGACACCCTGTATATCATGTGTATATTACAGAGTATCTTGCACACCACTACTCTGGGGATGCAATTAACTACACCAACGGGGGTGGGCACCCATCCCTCCAGGATTCCACAATGCCTCACTCCTAATTGCAGCCTCTCTCTCTCTCTCTCTCTCTCTCTCTCTCTCTCTCTCTCTCTCTCTCTCTCTCTCTCTCTCTCTCTCTCTCTCTCTCTCTCTCTCTCTCTCTCTCTCTCTCTTTCTCTCTCTCTCTCTCAGACAAAGGGTTATATTCTTGTAAGCCTGGGATGCGGGCTGTCGCATTTCTTAGCGATTTATTTTACAGGCTGCATTATAATATTCTCCATTTTATTTGTATGCCTTTAGTGCTGACCATATTTTGCACAATACAAATAGAAACATTTATTAATATCAAGAACAAAAATGGTAGGAAAGAAGTGCGTGGGAGCCTCCTAATTTCACGACAAAATGCTCCTAGTGTAGTAGTAGTAGTCGTAGTAGTAGTAGTACGGTAGTAGTAGTAGTAGTAGTAGTAGCAGCCCCAGGTTTATCTGAAAATATAAACCCGGTGACCTGCAGACTGAAGTTGATATTCTCGTGGAGGACTGGGAAAGTTCAGGGATGTTTGTATAACCAGGCAGGTCCACAGCCCCGTCCCATCGATACCACCACGTGCAAGTAAACGCGACCCTCTCCACCACCTCCCTCATGTAAGGCGGAGTAGGAAACTTTCTCTTGTTTTTTAATTATTTTTTTTTTTTAATTCTTGCTGCAGGCAGACGATTACATTTAACTTAAGAGACACTCAAAGAATTACCGGTGTTATTTATTGCCATCATTAACCCCTTGCCATCGCTAAATCGGTGTTTATTATATGCGACCCCTGACATTGAAGACATTATCTAAGGGTATATCTGTCTTCCCAAGTTGGAGCAGTTTCTTTTACGCTGAAGATAACAAGAATAGAGTAAAATAAACGTTCTTGAGCTGGTGGAGTTCATCAGGCTCTCACGAGACATTTCTCCTCGGATTAGGAGAGACTTCTAGAGCCGCAGTGGTTAGCTAATGTCTTCATTTACGCGTTTTGTTGTGCTGGAGATGGATGCCTTCATGTGGTGGCACTGGTGTAACCGTCCGGCTCAACTGCCTTATTACACAAACGCCCTTCAGCTATCTTTCAGTACCCCGAAAGGATGGCGTATGGTACAGAAGAGGAAACTTTAGCTCGCAGTCCACTGGGTTTGCAATTTAGATGATCCTGGGGCCGCAGCAACAACAACAACAACAACACCAACAACAACAAGCCACTGAACACTAGCTATCAACCACAATCAGAAGACTCGTGTGGAGGTAGCAAGAATATAATAAAAATTCGGTACCTTATGGATGATAAATATACCTGCCATTGACAAAAGGTTATGCTTATATTACATTGCTGCCTGCCAGGAGATACTGCTATATTTACCTATTATTCCCTACCATTGTTGTGTTATAACTGGATACCAATATTTTTGTACGTTTAAGTTGTACCCATTTCCTAGCACATGCTTGTCCAAAACAGAACAGCACAATCTAGAGTTGGTCAGACTGTAATATAAAATATTTCTGTGTATTCACTTAGGTAATTGAGATTGGTTCTACCTTCATTTCGACGTATGGACGAGAAACCGTAAAAAAAGTACACAACATGTCGTCGCACTCAGGAAGTAAACATATTAGTACTTGCATCAACTATTATTCATTATTGCATTTCATTATATCATTAATGATCTCATGATACTGGAACTATATTTATAGTCAATCTCGGTACTTTGGAATCAGGATGTAATCATTTTCATTCCAATGATCGGGTAAGTACCTTGAGCATCTACTAATACTCCTGAGCTTGGTTCAGTTTTCCGCCAGAGACGAATACATAAGAGGGTGCAGTATTATGTCTTTTCATGTGATTTCACATGTTAGTACCCTATCCAGGTTCCCTCGACGACAGATACAAACTCCCGTTCACCAGCATAGTCACTGCAATACAATTTCCATATGCACTTGTCACCCTACAGTCAAAAACGTGGTGCAATGAGCAGGGATGGGTCACTTCTCAAGTGACTGCAATTGATGTGCCTTGGTCCTCCGGATCAGTTGTCCTTCAGGACTCATAAAGTACGACATGAACATATATCGTAGAGCTGCTCGCCAGTGTCAGCTATATACAAGTTGGCCCTTATACTCTGCGTACTACAGAGAAGTTCCGTATGAGGGAAAAGATATCTAACAAGTTAGAATAGCATGATACAAACGTCCTCAAGTTGAGATACCGGTAGATAATTTATGTAGGGAACCATCGTTGCATACCTAATGAGAGACTTATGTTATTTTAAGCTTGCCAGTAAATGAAATGATAGACATGGCAGTAAACATGATGACTGACGTGCCAGTAAGTCAATAAATGCAAAAACAGACCTGTCAATAAGGAGAGTGACTGATTTATCAAGTATATGTAATGACAGACTAGAAGGTAAAGGTAATGATCAAGTTGCTAATAAAATGATAGACTTTCTAGCAAACGTCATAACAGACTTGCTAGTAAGCATAATGATAGCCTTGCCAGTAAACGTAGCGACAGACTCGACAGTAAACCTTATCCAAAAGTATTACACGTGTACACTGTGCAGGTGCCATCACTTGCCCCACCTTTACCACATTTTACATATATATATCGGGCTCTAGATATAAATTTTACTGTCCGTTCCCGCGGTCCAGCGGATGGCGTCACATACCTTCACAAGTCATCACCTGCATACTAATTCTAATTGTTCACGCAGAATATGTGTTAGGGCTGCCGAATTCAGAAGGGATATGATGTTATTAAAGGGCTTGTTTTTATGACATGTTCATGGGGTTTGGGGGGAATTGTGAAGAGTAATTTGGTGAAATGCAAATTCCAGAATTGCTCCTTGCACCAATATGCGATCGATCTCGTGACCTTTCTAATGGAAACTAAACACACTGCTACTTGGCTAACATCTCCCTGTAACCTTGGTTTTGAGATGTTTTTCTTTTTGCATCCACTGCTTCTTTTCCTTCACTTATTACACCAAATCATGTGCGTGTGTACGAGTATGTGTGTCGGGGAAAGGGGATTGAGTGCGTGGATTTGTGTGTGTGTGTGTGTGTGTGTGTGTGTGTGTGTGTGTGTGTGTGTGTGTGTGTGTGTGTGTGTGTGTGTGTGTGTGTGTGTTAGTTTCTTTGTTTTTGATATCCTACATATCATTAATGTTACAAGAAGTGTAACAATCTTTTCTTTACATCCCTACGTATCACTAATAATACACCCGTCTAGCTACAAACTCTCGTCCCTTTTCTGTCCACCTCTCTAATGAAAGAGTTAACCGTTACTCCCAGTCCTTCATTTATGCAACAAGTCAGCTCTGGAACTGTCTCCCTTTCCTTCTAGCTATGATCTCCAGTCTTTCAAACTCAGTATGTCCAGGCATCTCGAAATGATCGGATCTAGAATTTGGCTCTCCCTTGTATTTTGTTTTTCTCTTGGAAGGAACAGTTTGCGGGCTCGTGGCCTTTGGTTCCTTCTTTCTAGCATTAAAAAAATGTATTGTTATTGTATATGGTATTGTTCTTCACCCTCTCTAGCCTATCACACAAACTCGTTGCAGCCCGAGTGCTTTCATTTCATTATAGCTAACGTTAGATTATATTGTTTAGCTCAGCCTGCTGCTCGACAAGCCTCAACCGCAATAAATTATAACTGGGTCATGGCAAGAGTAAGTTATGATGTTCTGAGGGTGAAGGAGACAAAAGTACCCCGAGACTGTGCATCCCAACTTACTGTAATTACCAATAATAGGGCCTCTCATTCACTTCTGGCCAGGGTCAAGGTATTGAGGCCAGGTTCACAAACCAACTAACCATCAGTTCCCTGTCGTAACTGTGATATATGTATGAAGGTAAGAAAAAAGGGGGAGGATTACAAAGTCTTCCCATATCTCTTGTTCTTTCTGTAAAATTAGATCTAAGTTATGCAGGAGGGAATCGCTTACAAGTTTGCCTGTGAATCTCTCCCCTGCGCTGGTAATTTTAACTTCGTAGATTCGTATACCAGAGCCCTAAGTGGACGTGTTATATTACCTTCAGTTCGCGGTTGCCAAAACATCGCACTGACTTATATTTCCCGGTTTCAGTAACGCTGGTGGGCAAATAGTGCTCAGGTGATGACATGTATTTGTTTGTCTGCTTTCTTGTTTGCTTCGTGTGTGTGTGTGTGTGTGTGTGTGTGTGTGTTTAGAGAGAGAGAGAGAGAGAGAGAAAGGGGGATAAGAGCTCCATTTTTGACATGTAAATCTGGGCATTGGCTTGACAATCCATTCCCAAAGACCCAGCAATCCTCTCATGGACCACACTCCTTCGCATGACACCGCTTCGAGGCTAGTACCGACCGCCAGTACTGAGTAGCCTTCATTCATGACAGATGTTATGGTATTAGCGTTGGTGCTTTTTATAACATTGATGGGTGTTGTTGATAATTAGGAAAGGTTATTTTTGTATAAGAACCTCTGCTGTAACGTAATTCAGGCAACCAAATTATTCTCTGAACCAGCCTGAAAATGAACTTGGGCCGATTTTGGGCTGCTGCTATTTTCAATAGGCTTACCACTCAAAACCGTCAAGTGATAAATATTTGCGTAATAGGACTGCTAAGCCCCAGAGGTCTGCTATGTGCCATGGTTAAGGAAAATATGTGGTTTTGGTTCTTCATAGTCCCTTTATACGACAATCCCCACTTTCGTTACATTAGTGGTACCATCAGATGATTTTATTCTGATTTAAATAGTCTTCTGACGGTGAAAAGATTCATAAATAAAATATGTAATCACTCCCAGCTCTCCTGAGGTGAATAAACTCATCTGCTAGTGTAAACGATAACACACATAAGTAAGTAAGGCGCCGTCGTATTAAGCAGATTAATTTTCGAGGCGAGCGAGGTGCCAGCAGCCGTATGGAAGGAAAACACGCCATCCCTTTGACTATACTGGATGAGACATTAAGTTTTATTACTTTTTTTATTTCACACTGTATGTCTCTATGTTACACTGACCTGCTGAGCAACCTTTCACCCCATTATTACGATATCTTCATTTGTGTTTTACCTCATGATAATTTTATTAAAATTAGGAAAGTCCGATGGTAATGAGGAGAATAACAAAGTCCTTATCTGACGCCTGTATTTTGATTAGTTTTTGCTACGATGAATAAAATTCTTTACGTATAGCAAAGAGAAATAATGAACGTCAGAGTATTACTGGGGTTACGAATATCCAATCAAGGAAACCGCAACACAGGGAATAATGAAGTGAGGTTGAATACCCAGATGGAAATGAGGATGTTGCTGCAACTAAAGATGTCCACCACGGTTACCAAGACAACGGAGCTGCTTTGGCTGGAATGCTAATTGAGCTAAGCGTAATTAGGACAACGACAGCCACACACAACCATTATGCTGTTTGTCCTGCACACTGCACTAGCAACAAGGCAGTGCAGTTAAGTGTCTCTCTTATGGACTCATTAATTTTATGATTTTTCGTTAAGACTACTGTAACACCAGGCGTTTTCTTTCAGCTAAAAAAGGCGTTGTTGCTGTCGTCACAACTTCAATCATCATTTTCCTAATATTATCGACACTGTAGGAAGCATCTTGAGACAAAGAAAAGTAAAACATCGATCTTGGAAAAAATACAACTACACTACACAGTAAATTGGTTACAACTCCAATAATTTGGCATACAGGCTATATATATATATATATATATATATATATATATATATATATATATATATATATATATATATATATATATATATATATATATATATATATATATGTACAGTAGTATGTGTGTGTGTGTGTGTAATTCACCGGGTCGGTCAGGATCACTTGATGGTCGTGATCGTCAGCTTTTACCCTCCCGGAAGGGAGCTGAGAGCTCATATAGTCCGATCTAAGGGCAAGGCTGTGACCTTCACACACGCACACACCCGTCCCCTTGCTCAAGGGGGACAGTAACCACCCACTTCGTCAGTGAAACTTTTCGCAACCTGAGCGAGGCGCGAACTCCCGTCCACCAGTTGGCAAGCGAGAGCGTTACCACTGCACCAGCGAGCGGTGTGTGCTTGTGTGTGTGTGTGTGTGTGTGTGTGTGTGTGTGTGTGTGTGTGTGTGTGTGTGAGTGACTGTGTGCGTGTGTGTGTGTGTGCGCGTGTGTGCGCGCTCGCGCGGCCGCAAAACATTACTCAGTGGAACACCCGTGCCCTACAATCGATTCCTCCTTACTTGACCCTCATTCCATTCAGTTAATTGGATCAAAGTCGGATCGAAGGTGTTTTAGTTGACCTTACCTTGTGATATTAACCTTTGACATGTTTTTTTCTGGAAATAAGATTATTTCATCTTTGGCTAACCTTAAATTCTCTCACATAGTGTGGTCCACACCAAATCAGAATTATCTGAGGTGAAGATCTGGACTTCTTGATTTTATGAAGTACTGCTTACCTCCGACCGATTGTTGTCAGAAATGAATGACTTTATTTATCCATATTCGAGAACCCTGCCCCCAAGTTTAGTTAAAGCAATTTGTGCCAGGCACAACAAAGTTCGTCCAACAGCAGTTATTTTATTCCTGTTAAATACTGAATCAGTAGTGCCATTTAGTGTCAGTAAATAATTAAATTCTAAGGCAATGGCATAAGTGAAATGGAACTTGAGTTTGACCTATCAAGGTCATTTAAAGTCAAAAGTCAAGATACTGATTAAAAACCCATATGGTACTTCCTATATGTTGATAATAGTAAATATCTATCTTCATTGTCGAGTTAGAGCCCCGTGAATATCCATGAACTTCAGTTTGACATTTCAAGGCCACTTAAGGTGAAAGGTTTTGAAGCCAAATGGAAGCCGATATGGGAGTTCCTGTAGGCTATGTTGATAATAATAAATACCTGTATCTTCAAACGGTTTCAACTTACAGCCCTCTGAAAATCTGTGACCCTGATTTTGATCTTTCAAGGTAACTCAAATACCTCCAAAAGTTAATCACTTCTATCTGGGACCAGTGTCCACATATGAAAGTTTCATGTAATTTCATTCAGTCGTTTTATCGAAATATTACTAACAAACGAACAAAAGAAATGAAATTGCCATAGACAGTGTGCTTGTTGGATGGATCTGGTGGGTCTGCTTAATTTTCACCAGCGTGTATGCAGTCACTTGGCGAATTTTTTCACACTTTACTGCGAAGCACAGGATGAGTTTAGGGAGCAAAGAATTGCATTACCAGGTGTACCAGACGTTTCTCTTCAGTTTGCTAAAATAATCAATTTTCGAAATTTCAAAAAGTGAAGCTGGGGCCGGCCACTGTGCCACGACAATTTCCGGACCCTCGGCCATTGAGGGGTTTCAATCCCCCATCCAGCCCAGGGCCTTTGACCGATTTTGATGTAAAGCATTAGACTTCTAGGATTTATGGAGATCTACGTTCTGATTTTTTTAAAAAGAACGATTAGCGCAAAACTGTGACCTGTAGAGTGCAGACAAACAGACAGACACACACACAAACATACGGAACTGACCAACATGCATGCCGAATCTTTCGATTCTGACAAGTAACAAACAAACAAAAAGCTCGACCAAAACAATACCTCGCCAGACTCCGTCCCGGGCGAGGTAATCATATGAAATTCTGAGTTCACCTTGCCCTTTATCTAGGACCTATGAATCTTTTAGGCCAAAAAATTTTTACCTATTCCTCAGCTGTTACCAGTGTGATAAATTTGGTTCAATTCCACCCAATAGTTTCACCATAATATTGCTAACTGAGAGATAACCAGATAGAATGAGAGTCACATACAGGACCAAACACATAGCTCCCTCGTGCTCTTGCAGGCTGTTGTTGCTTAACCCTGATTAGTCATACTAACCTGACCCGTCGACAGCTGATAAACAAACGCCCCTGTCGGGTTGTCGCATGTCCCTAGAGAGCATGTGCTTTGCAGTACTCCATTATCCTATGTGTGTTATGTTCTGTGGGCCTGTTGCTCGCATAACGTGTTGTCTGTAATTTAACCCAACTCAAATCAAAGCTGATAACTTCGGAGGGCTGGATGATGTCCCGATCTAAGGCTTGCTAAGTGAATTCGACCAGCTTTTCACAAAGGCACCTTTAATGGATGGACGTCAGGTTGGGTGCCTAGAGTTTTGTGTTCTGATCGAAGAGTTGTATTGCCCTGCACGTGGAGCAGGTATGTACAGTAGATGTTTCTTTAATGGTATTACAGGACTGATTTTAAATGGGATGTCGTTGAAGAGTCTGGTAATATTTGTAGTGACACCTAATTGTATTAGGTGGCTTTGTCATGTAATGACAGGGATGTTGTGTGAGAGCACAGGCTCCCACGTGAAAGTGTGTGCCTCTCATATAGAGATATTATCTAACAGGGAGGACTTTAATTACAGAATGTATGTTAACTATGGGAGAAGAACTGATGCAACCACTGATGATATGTAGAGCTTATTCTTTATGGTCTGTTAGTGTTGTAGTAATGTTAGATAGGATGAGAGTCCATGTCTGGGAAGCACAGGACATCACTGACCTGATGTTCGAAGAGTTAAGAATGTGAATCTGTGTTGTCTAGCGTCTGTTCCCGCAAGTGCTCTGGGTGTGACTCTGCGGATGTATTGCCTCAGGTCTTGTATGTGGTCCCTCAAGGTGTGGTCATATGTCGTAATTATCTACTAATTAATATATCATAACAATCCTCACCAGCAGCAGCATCCCCTGCTAAAATGAGCCTAATATGAAGAAGAAAAATGTAACAGAGATAATGTAAAATCAAGAAAACCATTATCACACTCGAATAAGAATAGGCATCACCTCATTCACTCGGCATTCACAACTTCGAAATTATCGTCTATAACCCGCATGAGACCGCAGAAAGCACTAAAGTATTCTCAGACACAATATATCATCACACACTAGCTGAGTGCGGCGCAGGGCAATGATGTGTACAGTGAGAGAGAGAGAGAGAGAGAGAGAGAGAGAGAGAGAGAGAGAGAGAGAGAGAGTATGTGTGTGTGTGTGTGTGTGTGTGTGTGTGTGTGTGTGTGTGTCCTCGCTGTTGTCTTCAATAAATCGTTGGCAACCGGGGAAGTTCCACCGGCTGGAACGAAGCAAATATGACCCCTATTTTTTTTATTAAGATCGTCATTGTTGATGAAATAACCGTAAAATCAACTTTACGGCAATGATAGGGAAGGTACTGGATGTCATATCTGCATGTGGGATTATACCTGGAAATTATATTTCATATTCTATTTATATATTAATACCTGTATATTTGTATTTATCTCTCTGTCACTTTATCTTTGTCTACTGTATCTGTATATATACGTACATATAAATAAGTAATAAAACAAATATATATATATATATATATATATATATATATATATATATATATATATATTCACTGGAGCGAAATTACACCAGATAGACGGTAAATAGGGTCACCATCTCATCGCAGCGACATCAGCTTAACGTATCCAGCCGGAAGACATAATTTGTCATCTATTTTTGCTACTCTCAGTCTGTTTAATCAGCTTAGGAGAGACAGTTAGAATGCGGTGTTTAAGATATGGCCTTCACTGACTACAAGAGACGAATAATATTGACTTGTGGTCATATGAAATACAGAAGGGGCACTCAGAGAGCTTAACAACCTCACCCAATAACTGGTTTGAGAGCCGTACATTTGACCTTGTCCTGTGACCTTGATTTTCGACCAGTTGCTCTCAAAATTGAATAATTTCATTCTTGCCTGACTCTCTACATTCCATCAGCTTTATTTCAGCTCGAATCAAAACCTTTTGCGTTGACATTGCCTTATGACCTTGACATATAACCTTTCCTTGTGAGCTTTGACAGTTTGTTTTCAAAATCGAATTCCTATATCCATGGCTCACCCTACACCGTTCCACAAAGGTTGGTCTAAATCGGATAAAAGCTTTTTAAGTTAATAACGCCTTGTGACCTTAACTTTTCACCCACTGTTCTTGTAAAACAATATAGAACCTCTTGCCTGATCCCTAACCGTTTCAACAAGTTTGGTCCAACTTTGATAAAATATGTTTTAGTTATTTTCTTTACAGACACACACAAAAGTCGAAATTTGAACTTTCCCTGTCTCACTGACTTTTGGCTGGTTATTCTCAAAATGAAATCTTTCGTTCTTGTCTTACCCTCAGTTCTTCCCCCAAAGTATGTTCTTAGTTGGATAAAACTTCTAAAAATTAACCTTTATAGGTCAGTCTTTGACCTAGCCCAGTGATCATGTCATTTGACCCTGTTTCTTCTTGGCTAACTCTCAACCCCTTAACAAAGTAAAAATCGAATAGAATATGAGTTACTTTGGTTCACACACACACACACACACACACACACACACACACACACACACACACACACACACACACACACACACACACACACACACACACACACACACACACACACACACACACACACACACACACACACACACACACACACACACACACACAGACGTACGTCAAGGATAACCTGTTGAATGCGGGGGCGTTAAAATTATAAACGTCATTGTACTCAGTCGATTAAATCATCTGTTCCTGAAACGAACATTGTTACTGAAACAGATGTCACTTCTTCAAACAAACCCACTTGAAGTTTATTTGAACACCTCCAGTACGGTGAGGTCTAATCTTTCTCATTTAAGGAAGCTCCGACCAATCTCTCTAAAAATAAAGGAAATACTCAAGTTGACAGGACTAGACTGAGCCTTCACCAGTCCCTTCACAAACAGCAGTTCTCCCTTAGCTGAACAAACTCGTCTGGAGGATCATAAATAGTAATACCTCTGAATGAAAAGCTTAAAAATCACCTTACATTTATGCTACTTGATAATGCGTTCTATACGATTGACAGTTTTTTTTCCTATATTCATCCAAAGTCAGTTGATGTTAGTTTCGAAACAGAGCTAGGGAACAGAAAAGGGATAGAAACAACCACCTCTTAATCAGCCATTACAGTAACAACTTTTTCATTATAGTATTGCAATTGCCGCGTCATTTCGTTCAGCTTACCAGACACCCATCAGTCAAAATATGGTTGTAATGCCATGATGGTGGGGTAAACAGACCACTGGGGACTGAGTGATGGTTAGATTCCCGCTGTTGTCGAGTTTGATATTACCGTCTCCCGCATGGCACAACCGATATCTCTAATACTTTAACACGATAATCTAAATGAGAGAGAGAGAGAGAGAGAGAGAGAGAGAGAGAGAGAGAGAGAGAGAGAGAGAGAGAGAGAGAGAGAGAGAGAGAGAGAGAGAGAGAGAGTCGGTTGCTTAATAACAGAGTACCGGTACCCAGTAAGTCTGTGGTGGGGAACGTTATGGCCAAGCCATCAACTTTATTGTGTATTACGCAACGTTGTAACTTCGTGGCTTTCACTGCTTGGGAGAGGATCAGTTTTAAGCACGGCTTACTCGGCAGTTTGTGAGGGACTTTCGGCCGAGGAAAAAAATCTGACGTATCAAAAGCAAAACGTTAATTAAAACGTGGCGCTGAAAAGGTTATGCACATCTTCCCCAGGGGGTTTGTGACAAAACTGGAAGGTCACTAAAAGCTGCAGAAACATTATCATCATCATCATCATCATCATCCTTCCCACTTTACCGTGGGGTGAAATTCGGTCCAGAGAGCCAGAAAGAACCTGAATCAGTGAGACACTAACTAAAGTTTGTCCACTTGAATGGGCCACAGTTCTATTCATTCACAATTCAGGCTCCACCTGATAGGTAAAAAAAAAAAAAAAAAAAAAAAAAAATCGTGGCTTCACATTCACCTAACCGACATAGTCAATCGGACGACTAAGTGAAAAATGGATGCCAAACCCTTGCCATACACTTCTCAGCACAAAATTCATCCTACCAGCTCGATCTCTTGTCACTTTCATAGTTTCAACAGTTTACATATCTCTCTTTCTCACACGCTCATTTACAATATCTCTCCACTTTCTTCATCCCTTGTCACGCCTCCTCCCATTTTTTAACTTACTCAAGCGTACCATTTTGACCACCATTCACATCCATTCTCTCCACATTATCATACCATCTAAGCACATTCCCTTCAATTCTGGTGTCCGCAGACTTCCATACTCCACATCTTTCACGCGTCACATTATTTGTTGGCCTGTTTACTCTCCTCACTCCACACACACATTCTTCAATAGTCCCATCTCCACTTCTCGTAATTTTGACTTTTCATTATGTCACACCATAGCCTCACATCCGTATGTTACCGTAGGCAGCAAATTCCTTCGTGTCTCAGACCTCTGCATCTTAGTAAGGCCTTCATAGCATCAGCCACTTTCCTTTCCTCTGCCACTCTACTTACCAATTCTTTTGCACATTAACCTTTTTTCTGTCACTGAATTTAGATATTTGAACTCCCTCATCGGATTCTCAAAAAAAGAGCACACTAAAGTACAGCAATTAAAATGCAATATATTTAAATACCGCACTATAAAATTCTGTAAAATAAAGTACAGCATAGTAAATACGACAAAAATACGATCCTATAACTTCCACAAGAATTCAGTTAGCCCTTGTTACGTAAATATATATTGGTGGTATATTCTGGATATCTGAATTTCACACACACACACACACACACACACACACACACACACACACACACACACACACACACACACACACACACACACACACACACACACACACACACACACACACACACACACACAAATCGAGTCTGCACGGTAAATATCGTCGGCCTGTTCATTACACTAAACAGTACGGTACATACAAAATATTACTGGTGTAAAGTGAAGAAAATTTTTAGATATATTAAGTCATATCATATTTGACGATTACTACTAGGTCATGCCACTCTTTGCATCGCGTACTGTTATTGCTGGATCTTACATGCTGCCAGATAGTTGTAGAACAAAGTATGCTCTGACGGCCTTCATTTATGTATCAGCCACCCAGTTATTCGTGCAGTTTCATAGTTGTTGAGCCCTTTATGAACCAAAATCATCGCAACATCCTTTTGTTTTATCTGGAGCGTACTTGACCCCAGTGTGGTAGCAAGAGAGTAGGGGATAAAAGCGAGCAAAAGCAGTTCGTCGGTCAAAATACACTATGAAACTTTTAAAATACCAGAACTCCTCTGTTGCTTTTTCCTTCAGCGCCATAAGCAGGTATGGGAATGTGAGTCATGGTACAACTGGCAACACCCTTCGTCCATGATACAATGCTAAAACGAGAAATAAGAAGATTAACTAGTGGAAGGTACATAATTCCAACACTGTACCACTTCCTCCTCCTCCTCCTTCTTCTTTTGTTGATTCTCTTGTTTTTGCCAGCGTCTATCCCCCTGCTCCGCTTCCCGCTACCACACTGGGCCCAGGTAATCCCCGGATGTAGAGAAATAGTGTTGTGATGGCTCTGGTTCGTGAAGGGAAAAACAATTTTGAAACTGCAAGAAGAACTGGAGGAACAGAGGCGGCCGTTAGACGAGTGAACAGGGTCGTCAATCGATATTTTGCACATTTTGCCGGACTGTGTAGCAGCAAGATAGATTTAATTACAGCAGCTAAGGGTGGGGTGATTATGCCTTGATAGTCAAATATTTTAGTTCATAAGGTAACACTTCTGTTTTATATCCCTTCCTTATATAGAATGTTCCAAGTATTACTTGGTGAAAAGAGATGATTCGACGCTTTTTTTTCCTTTTCTGTTTTTCTGGTAGTTGTAGCACTGTAAATTTGGTGAAATGGGAAATACAGCTCTAGAGGTACCAGTTCAACGTTACTAGGCAATTTTTATGTAAATTATTGTAAACTTACTTTAAATCGGACGTAAACAGGGCAAAATAAAACGAGGACTTTCTGTACACGAAGAGGGTAGCAACAACTCATAAGCTGACAAAAATAGCTGGGAGGCAACTTAAATGAAGTAGGTACCGAAGTTTTGTTAAGAACTGAAAGCATTGTTGGAAACTTTCAAAGTTGCAGAAGTGGGAACCATTCCTGATCTGAAAAAATTAACGTAGCGGAAGGAATGAAAAATTTATTACATCCTCGACTGGTTGAACTGATCACGATGATGAATCGTTCTTAAGATAAATATTATTCCCCCAAACTAACAAAATTTTTTGGTTAAACTGACTGAATCTAGTTAAAGATTATCGTTGAAGCAAGCGAGCATAACAAGAAGGCAAGAACATTGTAGTGCATGTAGCTGAGTGGCAGGGCATCGCGCCAAAACTGAATTAACTCAGTAGCTGTTAAACTCCAGCTTATCTACACACATCGTTTGAAAACTTATGAAAAAGTAATAGGTGTTACCTAAGTTACAGTACTTAACTCATGATTGACTATCACATTGCTGAAAAAAGCTAAAAATAAAATAGAACACGATAAAAGGAAAGTTTATGGGAAATTTTACGTGTTACTTAACTGGCATTCATCAAAATTTCAGAATGTACATAAATATGCAGATGGGATGGAACAGTTCTTCTTTTGGCAACAGTACCAGAATTGCCAAACGTGTTCATTAGAATATGTTCATTTCGGTAAAGTGTGGACTGTTGCATTTAAATTTCTTCTCCTCCCAGTGCAGGAGATCATTCATACGTTGGAGAAAATCATATAGAGGTGACAAAAATGAACTTGCCAAAATGTTATCACCGAATTTAAAACGTTAACCCTTTCAGTGTGATGTAGTTTTAGTTCCAGCTTTCCTACCGTACCTCTAAATGAAAAAAATATCATACTGAAGGGGTCAAGAGCAATCTCCAATAATCCATTTACTCCGACAGATTCTACGTATGGTGCACAGAATTCCCTGACGACGGCGAAGCCATGGAGAAGCAGTCATCACAGTGAATTAATTACTTTACATGGGGAGACATTACTGGGAGCGTCCCCGTCGGTCAAGTCACACCAGGGTTTTCAGAAACATGGAGCTTCATTTCTAACATTTTGATTAGCAGGATGCTTCTCTAGGTCCTGCATCTGTCTGATACTTCTATACTTGTTAATACAGTGATGTCTTAAAATTGTATCCTTACCATTACCTGACATCTGATATCTTTAAAAATGCATTCTTACTATTACCAAACGATGTCTTTCACCTTATCAGACCTGTATAGTAATGAAGGGATTAACTCTTAGGGGCAAAGGACTCACTCCCAGGTAAATAAAATCGTCTGCCGTAAGTTTGATCAAAATACTAGAACCATTACAGGGGTTTTATCCGCCCCTGTGTGGAGTACAACTCTCATGTGTGGAAAGGCTCCCCGCATACAGCTCTTCTCAATAGGGTGGAGTCAGAGGCTTTTCGTCTCATTAACTCTCCTCCTCTTACTGACTCCCTTCAACCTCTGTCCCTTAGCCTCACTGTTGCATCTTTATCTCTTTTCTATCGCTACTTTAATGGTCACTGCTCCTCTGAACTGTCTGCATGCATTCCTCCACCTCTACGACTGGCGCGTAGCACCCGTCTAGCAGCAAACTCTCATCCCTTTTCTGTCCAACTCTCTAATGCAAGAGTTAACCGTTACTCCCAGTCCTTCATTTATGCAACAGGTCAACTCTGGAACTGTCTCCCTCTCTCTGTATTTCCTGCTGCCTATGATCTCCAGTCTTTCAAACGCAGTGTGTCCAGGCATCTCGAAATGAACGGATTTTGAATTTGGCTCTCTCTTGTATTTTGTTTTTCTCTTGGAGGGAACTGTTACTGCGGGCTCATGGCCTTTGGTTCCTTCTTCCTCGCATAAAAGAAAAAAATAAATTAAAAGAGATGACACTGACGATGGTAACACTCAAACTCCGATTGTACTGTCCGGCGCAGGCTATTCTACAGTATTAGTGTTTCCCGATCATGAAGTGAACATTGAAGGCTGCATTTTGAACCATTATAGTTTGAAATAAGTCTCTTTAAAGTTAAATTAAACTTCCTGGTGGTGCCAAGAATTATAAAACAATAACTCCAGATCGGTATCAGAATATCCCCTTCTCCCCCCACCGTCCGCTCCATGATGATAGGAAGAGGGATCGTTAGTCAGCAGGAACAGAAATGCCCGGGGATCGTGCTTGTCGAGTCCAGTCCTTACAGGATGCAGCTTCAGGCAGCGAACAGGTAGTCAGATATATCGAAGGACAGACAGACAGATGAAATTTTAGGCTCATGACGCACATTGTACTGTAGAGTCACTGGCGAGAGAGAGAGAGAGAGAGAGAGAGAGAGAGAGAGAGAGAGAGAGAGAGAGAGAGAGAGAGTCGGATGCTTAATAACAAAGTAAGAAGATTAACATTAGCGAATACGAAAAAGTCAGTGGTGGGGAACGTTATGGCCAAGCCAGTAGTTTTACTGCATATTATAAAAACTTTATGGCTTTTACTGGCTAAGGGAGGATCAGTTTTAAGCACGGCTTACTCGGCTATTTGTGTGAGACTTTCGGCCAAGAAGAAAATTCTGACGTATCAAAAACAGATTATTGAAGATAATTGCGCTGAGTACCCGGGTGTTTGTGACGAAATTGGTAGCTACGAAAAAAGCAGCTACGTCATCATCATCATCATCATCCAGACCTTCCCTCACACTATACCGTGGAGAGAGGTAGGGTCCACAGAGCCAGCAAGAACCTAATAGTATGAGACACTGACCAAAGTTTGCCCACGTGAATGAACCACACTCCCATTCATTGTCTAGTAAAGCCCCCCGGAATCCCGGCTCCACCTGACAGATTAAAAAAAAAAAAAAAGTAACTTCATTCTCACCCATCTAACAGAGTCAGTCCTACGGCTGTTGAGTTAAAAAGGGATGCCCAACCCTTGTCATACATTCCGAATAAAATTCGTTCAACTAGTTGTCACCAACAAGCCCTCTTGTCACTTTGTTTTAAATAATAGAACAGACTAAGGAAAATTAATAAAAAAAATCTATATACCAGATTAATGGCATCCTCCATTCATAAAATATCTGTAACAGTTGGACTTGAACAGTTGTAGGTTGAAGCCTGGGGGGAAACAACTCAGGGCATCCGGTTCGGGGAATACAAGAATTCCGATAGGCAGAAGTTCTGCAATATGGCTGTGTGACATTCCAGTCACGAGCACTATCTGATGCCCATGTTGCACGAGGGAAGGCATGGAGAGGTGGCACAATGGACGCAACTTCGTCTGAGCATTTGCCATAAAAATATCTGTAAAGTAATGCATGAGAGGCAACATTCCTTCTTACTTGTAGGGGAGGTAGCTTATTTATAATAGCAAGGTTGTTAATAATTCCAACAGCTATGTTCTGATTTCTGTCTAGTTGTTTTATTGCAACCTCTCCACGTCCATTCCACAAGGATGAGCAATAATCAAGCTGGGAGTGTACATGACTTATAAATTATAGCTAATTGCTCGTCAGTGAAAAAGTTATGGACTCTGTACAATAATCCAAGTAGCATGTGATCTGACATGAGAGGTCCAGGTGAGGGCAGTGTTCAGTGAGACTCCGAGAATTTCAATACTTTTGCAGATTGGAATATCAGCAGCACCGAAGGCAATATCCCATTGGGTTCCAGACGTCCTGTGCAAGGGACGTTGCTGGAAGGGTGCTAGGCGTACCGCCCTCCGCCTGTCCGCTCATAGTTGTGAAGCTCATAGATCCCTACCTGGGGGTTCCCTTCTCTATTAAATTTTGAAAGTGCCCAGTTCTGTCCTATATTGAGGACACTGGGTGCAAATGGGATATATGAGTCTGGCAGTATCTGTCTATTAGTAAATTGTATATATTTGGTTTTGCTAGCATTAAATGAGACAAGGTTGTTTTGTCCCCATTCATTGATCGTAGATAAGTTTTGATTTATGGAGATGGCTGTACTGAGTTGAGAGTTAGAGATATTAGACTTTGTAAATGAGTGTTTGAGTGTGAATGAACTGTGAATGTTGAGTCATATGTATATGAATGGATGGGACTGTGGGTGACAAATAAGAGATCATTAATATGAACCAGGAACAGGGTTGGATCCAGAACTGATCCCTGTGGCACGCCGGCGTTATTTGAGTGGAAATTGAAATATACATCATCTATTTTACTCTTATTTTTCTTTCACTGAGATATGAGGAAATCAGAGGAACAAAAGACGTTAGTCCATAGCAGGGGAGTTTGGACAGCAGGGAATGGTGCCACACACTGTTGAAAGCTTTAGAAATATCAAGGGCTACTGCATGCAAGTATCCATGTTGCTCAATTGATTGATGGATTGTGCAGTATGAGTCAGGAGACTGAGTATGTTAATGGTGGATATTTTGTGGCAAAAACCATATTGTCTATCACTAATTATGTTGTTGGATTCAAGATGTTGAACTGTGTTCTTATTAATAAAATTTCAAATATTTTATCATGAGAAGGTGTGACAGGTATTGGTCTGTAATCAGAGAGGTCAGACGAAATTTCTTTCCTTGAAATTGGGTGGATATTGGCTTCTTTCCATGAATTAGGGAATGAAGAAGTACGTATGCAGTCAGAATAATTTAGCAAGAACAGAGGCAAGTTCTGGGGAACACTTTTTCAAAACAATTGGAGAAATTCCATCTGGGCCTGGAGCTGTGTTGGTTGGTAAATTGTCTAGGATGGATTTTACGTATCTACAGGTAGTCTGTATTTTGAATGGAACAGTTTCGGGAGAGTCAAGTTCTAGTACTGGGACGTTCTGGCTGACTTCCTCTGTGGTAGAATTTCTGGCAAATGTACCGGCAAAAATATTTGTTTTCCCACACGGGTCGTTTGTAATGCTGCCATCTGAAGATTTTTGTGGGGGCATTGATGATGACTTGTTAAAGTTATTGTTGAGAGAATTGAGAGTTGACCAGAATACTCTGTTGTCGTTATGGTTGTTAAGTATTTTTGGTGCTTGATTTTGAAGAAAGTTTGATTTAGTGAGATTTATTACAGTTTTTGCATGGTTTCTAGCAATCTTAAATTGACAGTGATTCAGATGTTTTCTATGTAAGAGTTATATGCTAATAAGCATTCGTTTGCCATATCTGTCCACCTACTTCTTTGCCTCCCATGCTTCCTCCCACTATCAAACTCATTCAGATATACCATTTTCATCACTCAATTCACAATGATTCCACACACACACTCTTCGACTCTGGTGTCGACAGACTTCCTCACTCCAAACATGTCATGAATCACATTATTCATTGTCCGATTTGCTCTCCTCACTCGACAAACATTCCCCAACAGTCCCATCTCCACTTCATTTACTCTTGACTTTTCATGCTATGGCTCAGTCCATCCATATGTTAGAACAGACACCAAAACTCCTTCCTGCAAGCCTCTTGCAGCAACCTCACTCAAACTTCTGCTTCATATCAAGGCTTTCGTAACACCAGCCACTTTCCTTCCTTGTACCACCCTATTTTTCTCCTCTTTTGCACGTTAACCTATCTTTTTTGTTATGACACCCAGGTACTTAAACTTTCTCGTCAGATACTTCAAACTAAAATAGATCACAATAGAATACATGAAATAAAGTATTGCAGGTTGAAATAAAACAATAATTACTTAAAAAAACAGGTTGGCAAACTGCAGCAAAATATACAGCAAAAATTACAACAAAAATACGATTCTACTACTCTCACAAGAATACAGATCCTCATTACATGTTATATTGGTGGTATGTTTCGGATGTCGGTGTTTTTCCCATACAACTACACACACACACACACACACACACACACACACACACACACAAATCGAGTCAACATTTAATATTGTCGGTCTGTTCATTGCACCAAACAGCGACCACTCCTTTGAGCTGGTCCACACTATCAAGCTTCTTGGCATCACTGTTGACAGTAAATTGTTCTGGGACCAACACACCGTTTCCGTCCTTCAATCCGTCTCTTTCAGGCCCTACCTGTTGCAAAGACTCATTCATTTGGACCTCTCATGATGGAACTCCGCAACATCTACCGTTCTTTCATGTATTCAAAAATTAACATAGGCCTCATCATCATTGTCAATGAGTTTCACTACAGTACAGAAGCAAAGATTAGAGTCTGTCCAGAAGCGTGCTGCAAATATAATTCTTGGCACGGCATATGTCATCTATACCACTGCCCTTCTAACTCTTAGCTTAACCATCTCCGACAACCTCCAAGCATACCTCCGCCTGTTTGGATTCAAACTCCACAAGAACCCTCGTCACCACAAAGTGCTCCCTCCCCCTGTACCAGCACCACCCCAAACCATCCATACCAGCAACAAGTTATAACCAATTAGAGCAAGAACTGATCGCTATATGAGTAGCCCTATTACTGCCATTGTCCGAATGATCAATGAACACTAACTAACAACGTCTCCACCAATTTAGTTTTTTAGCTGTTGCTGTTGTTCACCCTTAATCTTTGAGTAAACATAGTAATTGGAACTTCCTCTGTAAATTTGGCTGCTACATTTATTTTGAGGTAGTACTCGACTTTTACCAGTGTTGCATTTTAATTCTGTATGAATATTTTCAGACTTTGATCTGCCCTACCTTAAATAAACCACTAATTATTATTATTATTATTATTATTATTGAATGAAAAATATTATTAATTGAAGGAGACTTTTAAAAATGTTATTGTAGGACTTATCTTATTTCTTAATTAGTAGTAGGTCATTCCACCAATGGCTTTCATTACTGCTGTCACAGGATCTGGAATGCTGTCATCCAGTTGTACATAATATTCTTTGATAGCCTTCTTCCCAGTTGTTATTGTGGTCTCACGGTCGTTGAGCTCCCCATGAACCAAACCCATCACAACATTAATTTCCTTCAACCGATGCTTTCAAAGTCCTACACTCACTTTTTTTTTTCCCTGAGGCGAAGATGCACTTGACAGGCTGGTGATGATTGGCTGAATCTGACATCATTGTATTTCAAATAATTATAGGTAATGTGAATCAAAACTGATAATTATTTGAAATACTCCGATGTGATTCGAACATTTTGCATTCAGCCAATCATAACAACCTGTCAAGGGCATCTTTGCATTGATAAAAAAATATACATATAACTGAGTGTAGTTTGGTAGAAAGGGGGCGAGGGAATAAAAGCTGGCAAAAACAGTACGTCTGGTTAGTACTTGGATGGGTGACCGCCTGGGAACACCAGATGCTGTTGGCATCCCTACGTGTCAAGTGGGGTTGGTGGAGGATTAGTGCCCCTCCCTGTAAAACAATTAACTCTAAGCCCTTGGCCACCCCGTTTGGGATACATGGCGTCTGGCAATGAATGAATGAAAAAAACAGTACGTCAGTCAAAATGCACAACGAAAATCATCGAGTACCAGAACTCCTCTGTTCATTTTTCCTTTAGCAGCCTGAGTCGGTACGGGCATTTGAGTCATCGTACGTCTGGCGACATCCTTCATCAATGAGACAATGCTTTGGTTAAAGATTGACAAATTGATAGCCATCTGCTAATTACAGGGAATGCTTACATAATCCAGCACTGTCTCATATCATTTCCCTCTTTTTTTTTTCTTTTTTTTTGTGCCTTGTTTTTGCCACCTCCTATTCCACACCCCCCCCCCCCGGCACTATCACACTGGGACCAAGTAAGTTTTGAATGTAGAAAAATGGTGTGGTGATGGATTTGGTTAGTGAAGGGCTAAGCAATTTTGAAAATGCGAGCAAAACGAGAATCAGAAGCGGCTGTTAGATGAGTGAAGAAGGCTTATGAAGAAGACTGCCAATCCACATTTTGGTTGCTTTGCCAAATTGTCTGCCAGCTTCGCAGATACAATACTGGCAGTACTGAGAATTAAGGATGGAATGACCAAGTACTATGAGTCAAATATAATGACCATCCATAAATAGTACTGGTATATTGAAAGTATTGCTTGGTGAGATGAAAGAGTGCTTACCGAACTGATCCGACGATTGATTATATAATGTATTAATTTATTAGTTGTATTTTTTTTTCCTTACATATCAGCGGTAGTCGTAGTGCTGTAAAAATTTAGGAAACTGGTAAATGAGCTGCAGATGTAGTAACAGAACTTCGAATAATTTTCCTGTAAATTAAAGATGCTTTTTTGAATAACATAATTAAGGAAAGGAAAAACAGCAGGAGGATTTTCTGTACTCCATTATTATTATTATTATTATTATTATTGTTATTATTATTATTGTTGTTGTTGTTGTTGTTGTAACCATTCACAGGCTGGCACAAAATCTCCGGGCAGTAGCTAAATTGGAAACTGCTGTAAACATTGAGAGGTTGGAACCACTCCTGATATAAGCAAACTAACTTACCCCCTAATGGCCGTGGCCGTGCCCTCAGAAATTTACGGGCACCCCCAGGCAGGCACCGTAGCTATTTTTTCCAAGTCTCGAAAATCGTTGTTTTATTTGGTTTACCAATTTGAAGAGAATCGTTTGGTGCGCCTAGAAATAGTTTTTAGCTTTCTAAACCCATTCATTGGTTCATAATGAATTGCGGCAAAATTCAGAAATTGACTTCATACGCTATGGTGAAAACTAAGTAAATGCGCGATTCCGCAACAAGAAATATCCATATTTTTGCAAAAAAAAAAAAAGAATCAATGTTGCTGAAATGGTTTGGAATGAC
The DNA here is from genome assembly GCF_032717465.1 of Coenobita brevimanus. Lineage (NCBI taxonomy): Eukaryota > Metazoa > Arthropoda > Malacostraca > Decapoda > Coenobitidae > Coenobita > Coenobita brevimanus. Next base: position 3,871,611 of record NC_137016.1, on the reverse strand, counting down.
TAGAAATATATAATATAAACAAAATCAAGGATCTGTTGTGTTTGGTGCACGTTCTCCCATTTTTATGTAAATTTTGCCACTAATACAGTTGTTTAGGCTGATTACAAACTTGAACTTATTGTTTGGGAGAAAGTATTTCCTCAAAAGATAGATTAGGTTAGGTTAGTTAATAATAACTAGGTTAGTTAATAATAATACCAAATAATATTAAAGTGTAACATTCGTCTCTTTGCTCCAGGGATAGATAAATACAACCATGGTGGATGACGGAAGCGTGCCATCCTCAAACTATGTTCCTCTCCCAACAGAAATCCCCTCGTTACAGCCGCATTTAGAGCGGAGCCAGTGAGCAGATCCACCATGAATGCCTATTTCATCGAATGCTTGTGGTGACATCACTTAAATTCAGAATCTTATCTGTCAGTACTTGAATATCATTATTTATTATTATTAACTAACCTACTAGTAATTATTATTATAAACTAACCTAACCTAACCTAACCCGACCTAACTTTTTAGAAAATAATTTCTCCCCAAAATAAGCTCGAATTTGGAATCAACCTAAAAAATCGTATTAGTGATGAAACTTACTTAAAAATGGGAAAACCTGCACCAAATACAAAAGATTCAAAATCAGTGCAGAATATGGATGCTTTTATTGATTTTTTTTTAATACAATAGTTTTGATGTTCACTATGTTTATGCAAGTATGGAGTTAGTTTTGTAGTCTGGGTGGTGCAGTGTGCAAAAAAAAAAAAAAAAAAAAAAAAAAAAGGTGAAAGGTGATATTTTTAGTCTGTTACCAGGTAAGGGTGCTGGTGTGTGTGTATAGGCTGAACCATCGCGGCCAAAATTAGGTACGACTCGAGATTAGCACCTTGCACGAGGGAGATTAACATGAAGGGAAGGGAAGGTTTCACATCCATACATTCATCACAAGAACGCCTTAAATGTTGCTAAAATGCTTGCGCAAAACAAGAAATATGTAAAATGAGCAAATTCAGTACATAATGTGTGTACCTATAAATAATAAGTATGATTTTTTCCCCCTTGTGATGTAATTCCTGTATGGAGTTGTCTTTGTACTCTGGGTGTTACAGTGTGTGTCGAAAGAGAGTAGAATGATGCTATTTTTAGTCCGTTTCCAGATAATGGGTGCAGTTGGGTGTGTTTAGGGACAACCCTTTCGGTCAAAAAATGATAAGGCCAGAGATTTTGCACGGCGTCGGACTGAGGAAAGAGTGGGAAGGGATGGTGAGGTTGTAAGTTATAGTTGTAAATTCAATAACAAAGTAGTATAAATATTTTTCCTGAAAATTCATTAAAAACAAAACAAAATAATAGATTCAACAAATCTTTCTATATATTTCCAGACGCCTTATTCCCATAAGGGGTGGCCACGAACAAATCGCTTCCATTTCTCCCTGTCCCCCGCCATTTCATTGCCCTGCTCCCAGCTCACACACCCCTCATATACCTCTTCACTCCATCCCTCCATCTCCTCCTCGGCCTCCCCCTCCCTCTCCCCCCCCCCTCCACCTCACTCACATACACTCTGCTAGTCAGTCTCTTGCTCTCCATCCTCTCCACAAGGCCAAACCACCTCAGTGTATGCCTCCTAACACTTTCTATCACATCCACACCCACACCACAACGCTCCTTCACTTCCTCATTTGTCAGTCTGTCTCTCTGTGTTATTCCACAAGCTCCTCTCAAATAACTCACAAGCTCCTCTCAGATAACTCATATCCACTGCTCTCACTCTCGAGTTGTCTCCTAACATGGTCCAAGCTTCACTTCCATATGTTAGAGTTGGTATCACAATACTATCATGCAGCGACGTGTTTGCTTCCATGCTCACCTCCCTATTTCTTCTCATTGCTTTCAAAGAACCAGCAACCTTTGAATAAAAGAAATAATGACAGAAATGAAATGAGTTAAGGGGAAAAAAATCTTACCTTTACGCTTATAGTGTTGTAGGTTGTGCGTTGTAGAGTGGGGCAGCGAGTACGAGGGATGCTTATCTCTCTCCCCTCCCTTCCCAGGTCAAAAGCAAACTTTCATAAGCAGTTACTGTCTGGGAAACAAGCTTTCTCTGTTTTCTTGACTTACGTTCTTCTTATTCTTACTTACACTAACACTTGCTTTCTTAGTCAATCATACACTAACACACTTCCTTCGTCATTCGTACTACATTATCACTAACATATACTTAGTTTTATAAATAGTTCTTTACACACTAGTTTGCCAATCTTTACAAGTATTCTTGTTATGCTAAGTACATTACAATGGTATGGTACACTGGGAAGCAGAGACGGCAGAGAGGCACCTTACATCCATGACACTGCCAGGTGGTGAGTTTTCGCTTTAGCAGCTGCCTCTCTGTTATTGCGCAAACATGGCAATGTAGGTGTGCACTCCTGCCAGCTCATGTTTACCTTTGGCCTTCACTGGGTGGCGGCATTTATTCCAGAAAATGAACAGCAGCCCAACTCCTTGGCCAGTCCGAAGGGTCAGGAATTGCGCTTCTGCGCCCCCTTGGCGATAATGATATTGGACCATATTCCTGCAAGATTTCATATATACAGTCATGTTCGAACTCCCTCATAGAGATTTTCCGTCTGGAATACTAGAAGTAATAGTGATGTGCATTTAGAGCGCACACATCTATCAGGTGGAAAAAGATTTTTTTTAAATACCTTTTGACAGAACGACGAATGCACTTCACACTACCAGTGTGCATGTTGCTCTTATCCACCAGGCACATGTTATGACTGTAGTCTGTGAATGCATTTGGCTTCTGAATTCATTTGCCTGTCTCATGATCTATTTTCCATGTGTCAACGAGAGCTCTTTTGTCAACAGTTGATAGCGTGTACACATCATGCTTGTCTTTCCAATGCAGAACAAGAAGATTCATGCTTCGTTGCATCTCCACAGTGCCTCTCTGTTGCTCATTACTGAACACTGGCATGCCACATCGGTTTGACTGCACTGTGCCACAGCACCCAATGTCCGCGATGAGCAGGTGCAGTGCCAGGTCTGAAGAGGTGTTCCAATTATCTGTGGAGAGTATGTAACCTCTACCGACATAACCTTGCATTATTTTCTTCACTACCGTGCCAGAAATGCCAAGACGATCGTTATGTGGAATATCAGTTTTTGCCCTGGTGTATAATATCATATCCGGAAAAACACACATCTTGCAGTCACACAGTACAGGTATCTTTATGCCAAAACAATGACGTTTCGATGGGATGTAATGCCTGAAAGAAATGCAGCCGTGGAATAACATAAGCCACTCATTAGTCACAACCTGTTGAAAGCCCCCAATCAGTGTTTTATCCTGCTTTTGAGGTTCGCCAAAATGGGCCTGATCTTTTGCAGTGTCTGCAGGGTCGATGGTAGTGTTGTCCGAGAAATGAAGGAAACAAAAGATGTTCTGAGACATGTGCTTGCTGAATACATCAAGATGTGTAAGACCATCAGTCGTCTAGTATTCGACAGTCGCATGTTTCTTCACGAAAGGCATCATTATCATCAGCGCCAAAGACATGTACATTGAAAGCACTGTCACATCAGTCCATATCCATGTCTTGTAGGTACCATGTTGTCCGTCGGTGGCAGTCTGGTGGAAAAACTTTTTCGTCTCCATCTCAGTAGTTGTCATGAAGCACTGGTCGAAAAACCAAAGCAAGTAACCCAGTAGCGAACAGTTGGCCGTCAGTCCTGTCATGTCACGTACATCAAAGTCATTTCTGTCGATCATAAAGGCCTCTGGTATGAAGTCAGTAGTCAGAGTCCAGGAGTAGGATGACTGGAAAGGTGATGCTGTTACCTGACACTGCTGATAGGAATGCCACTTGATCCTATGCAGTCAGTCATGTTTCTAAACATATTTTTTAGTCTGCTGTGAAGCTCGATGGGCAGACAAGGTTTGTGATGCTGAGGAGGATGGCCCTGGCTCAGGCGCAGGTGGTTAAATAGCACGGGATAGTGAAAAACGGTGTGAGGTGAAGGAAAATGATGATGATGTGGAGCAAGGGAGGAGGAGCACTTGCTGTGCTCCTGCTGCTGGTGTTCCTGCGACATGCTCGTTTCCTCCCCAGCCTTTACAGCCAAAAATAATTGCTTTGTCACCATCTCCTTGGCTGGTGGTGCAACAATCATGCAGTAAGGGAGGTGGAGTATCATCCTCGTCCTCGGTTATCATCATCATCTTTTGGCATCATGTCCCACTCATCTGTTTCCTCGTCTAATGGGTCGTCAATGTTATTTGCTTGGTATTCATCAAATTAGATTTGTTCTTCATCACTCTTTCCATCCTTGAGGATGAGTTCAGCCCTGATATCAGGGCTTGTAAGGCCCTGGAGTGAGCGCAGAGGCCGGTGGTGGGAGGGGGTGCTGGTCTTGTGGGGAGCTAAAAATGGATGTCCACTAATGGCTGACTCACGAGTTGTGCTGACACCCTGAGTGGTTTAGAGGGTAGAGTAGGTCAGTGTCAACATCTCCCACACTTTTTCTGGTTCTCAGAATTGTTCGCAGTTTTTGACAGCACGTTAATTCGATGCCACCAGCAATAGCATTGCCTGACACTGGTGGCGGGGTAGGTGGCTAGGAAATAAATCTCACTTCCTCCAGTGATCAAACCTTTCACGATGATGAGTCATTCCTTAGCGAAATGTTATTTGGAGTATGGATGGGGTATATGAGTGGGAGTAGGTGAGAACAAGAGGGCAAAAGAGAGTGTATATATTGTGTACGAGAGATGGAAGGAGAATATAAGAGAGAATAGATCAATTGGTTCAAGGATTCTATGAGTAATGCTGAAAGCAGGATTACAAACGTGGGCGATTGCGTGTGTGTATGCGCCAATGCAAGATCGTGCTAGCAGAGTGAAAGAAGAGTTCTGGGCAAATGTGGAAGTGTGCATGGAAAAGTTTGAGAGGAATGAGAGAAAGTTTTTGATTAGAGATAGGAATGGAAAAGTAGGGAATGTGAAGGTGGATAGAGTAGTTGGTGAGTGAGGTGTGCCTGCAGAAGTGGATGAAAATGGCAGTGCTCTAGTGGACATTTGTGTGGGGAGAGGGTTGGTCGAACAGGCCGGTACTCCCGAGGTGGATGGTAAGCTGGTGACAGAGAGAACTGGAGCTCCCATTTCACCAGCCCTTAGGACCTTTTCCTGACCATCTCCCTTTCCTGAATATTTTCAGTGTTTTTCAATGACACAGAGAGTAGGCCAGCATACTCTCACAGTACCTCTGCCTTCAACTGCCTACACCACATTACATGCACATTAGATATCACACCTATTTCCATCCCCCCTTAGTAATGGCCGCTGCATTATTATCAGCAAATTCGGTGGTATCTCGGATTGCCACACCCGGCAGGGTAGGGCTGGCGGCACAAAGACCTGCTGGTTGCAATCAAGCAACTGTTGCAAACACTGTTCATGCTCATCAGCAGAAAATCACAGGTTCGGCCTCGTATTTCACTTATATTCGTGGTCTTAGTACCAGTCTGAATTCTGTTCACGTTTTCCTCCAGTTTGTATCCCCTCTAGCCCTGTTCCTCACAGAAAGCCAAATCTCTCCCTCTACTGACATATCCCCGTATTGTTTTCCTGGTTAACATCTTCCCACAAACTTCCATAACCAGGGTGGTAGGCCTATGTGTTTTTATATCAAATCTGAATTTTCAGTTGACATTATTTTATACTTCACTTCAGCTAATTTATATTATTCATTATATAAACTAAATTATCTAAATATTATGGTACCAAATATGTTTATAGTTTATCGGTCCCCCAGTGCTTCTTCAGAACCCAATGTATTTGACTGCATATCCATGCAGTTTACTAATCTTAACCTCACCCTTACCACTGAAATTATCGTTCTGGGTGATTTTTAACAACCATAACGTAGAATGGTTATTGTATTCTGCCAGGACTGACGATACTGGTCTAGAATGCGAGCTATTTGCATAATCATTTAATCATACACAGTTGGTAAAACAACCAACAAGAATACCAGATAATCCTGACCATAACACCTCTCTCTTGGACCTATTCCTGACAAATGATCCAGATCAGTACAGGACAGAAGGACTGTACTCTCATTACTTGGATCCTTCGCCCACTGTCTCATCAAAGCCTCCTTAGTCAGTTGCCCCAAACTTTCCTGTTCTGAACCAGTCAGGGTGACCAGATGGCACTTTGATAGGGCAGAATGGGGTGGATTTGGAAATGATCTTGCTGATATTCCATGGCAGTCTTTCTTCTCGAACGACATCAATTCTACCCAGTCCCATATTAATGACTCCGTACAAGCTGGCATGGAATTGTTCATACCCAGTCAACAGCTCACGAAAATATCGGACTCACCAAAATAGTTTGACAGCATTTGTGCCAGAGCAACGACCCAAAACTCCGTGGCATAATATAACTTTTTCTTAAATTCGATATCAGCTGACTCGCTTAGTCAATTTAACATTGTTAGAAACCATGCAAAAACAGTAATAAATCTTGCTTAATCAAACTTTCTTCACAAACAGGCATCCAAACTATTAAATAATCGTAATAACAATGAAGACTTCTGGTCAATTCTCAGTTCTTTCGATAATTGCTTTAACCCTCCTCAGGTAGACCTACAGTACAGTTTCGCTTACAACTTAGGTACACCTGGGTCTGTCAGACCCAGCTTTAAAATAATGCTGTAGTGTCACACATGTTTTATATAATGAATTCCAGATTATCCTACATTGTATTAGGTCTTATCGGTTACAAAACTATGTGAATAAGTTTTGATTAATTGAACTCCACATATTTTTTAAAAAATTATGAAAAAAATGCTAAACTAATTTTTTTTTCAGTCGCAATATACGAAAACAAAGAACACTATGAGCCTAGCACTTGTGTCACAACTTGAGGGATGGAGGACCTTCATTATGGGGATAGTGGATCCCACACAACATAAAATCAACATCCGAACTCACAGTGAAAAATTCTCCCTCCTCCTCAGGTACACCTGGGTCTCACAGACCCGACATGTAATTCTGAATGATATCTTGCAAAAAGTAGAGAGACACTAAAGTAACCCCCCTACACCCTGCATGGGTACAAAAAGTTAGGAAGCTATTGAGGACAGGGATCCCTGCATCTATAAGTACTGAACTATACAATCGAAAAAATTGCCCAAGTCTGTCAGACCATGGTGTACCTGAGCAGGAATAACAAGTCATCACCCATTCCCCCACTAAAATCTTCTGATGGTAACACTAGAAAACAAGAAGCAGTGCCAAGGTACAGCAAACCCGTCCCCGGCATTCAGTTCAGAGCTGACGTATAAACACAACAGATATCCCTCCAAAAGATATCACAAATCAAATTTGGAGTGAAATGGAAGAAAATTAATGATTATATGCCCATTTGAAATTATACGCCCGATCCACCTGACACTGACCCCCTTACGGCTGACTGGGGGTGACCCCTCTGATGTAATTAGGCATGTCATAGGATGCAAATTTGAAAGATGCACCCTTAGGTTTTGGTTTCATGTCGATATGAGAAATCTGAATGGAGTTATGGCGGAATAACGATTAAATATTTTTTTGGGCCTACAGCCTGGACCTTAGCCCAGCCTGGCCCCAAATTTAATAAGGTGATCAGAAGGTCATAGCCTATCACCTCTGTAATTTTAGTCAAAATCGCACCAATAATTTTCGAGTAAAGTTATTAATAGCCAGCCAGCCAGACAAACAGGTAATAATGACCCACGTGGTAAGGCGAACATCCTTGCCAGTACGTTTGCCAGAAATTCTACCTTAGAGGAAGTCTGCCAGAACGACCCTGCACTAGAACTTGACTCTCCTGAAATTGCTCCACGTGAGATACAGACTAGACGCGTAAAATCCGTTCTAGGCAATTTACCAACCGACAACGCTCCAGGTCCAGATGGAATTCCTCCAACTGCTATCAAAAAATTTTCCCCAGAACCTGTTCATGTTGCAGATATATTATTCAGACTATGGATACGCTGTTCTTCACTGGGGGAGCGGACTTTCAGACCACCAATTACTTGTGATGAAAGTCAAGGTTCAAGTGCAATGGAGGAATGGAGGGAGGGAAGGACAGGAGGAAGTAGTCCATCCATATAAAGGAGGATAGAAATGTTGAGGATGGAAGAAAGGCAAAATATAAGAGAGAAGTGGAGGTGTGATTAGGTAAATACAATCTGGAGCAGATGGGGGACGGGGCAGGTGTGTGCAAGATATTCACAGAAGAAATCTGTGCAGCGTATGAGGTGGTGTGTGGGGCGAAGGGAAGACGGAAGAGGGTGCAAGGAAAAGCGTGGGTAAATGAAGAGGCAAGCTGTGGCACAAAAAATGAGAGCATATTGTGAGTGGATGGGAAGCAGAGGCATGGATGAAGATGAGAGGCGGAAGGGAGAGTTATGTATAGAGAAGAAGAGAGAGGTGAAAAGATTAGTAAGAGAAAGAAGATAGTGGCTGAGGAATTTGGAAGGAATTTGAGCGTAATGTGGAGGGAATGTAAGATAATCTAGGAGGTAAAGAGAAACAGGTGATAAAGAAGCTAATAGGTGAATGAATGATAAAAATCGTAGATTGATAGTGGAGAAGAGAGGAAAAGCGAGCAGAACATTTTAAGGAACTATTAAACATAGAGAATGAATGTAATTTGAGTATAAATGGCTGGGAATAGCTGTGAGAAGGAGAGAGGTGAGAAAGGAGGAAAAGATCAGTAGGATGGAAGTAGTGGAAGCAATGAAGAAAGTCAAAATGCGGAAAGTCCCAGGAATTCTTGAAATGTGTATTGAAATGATGAAGCATGGCGAAGAGATAGTAGAAGAATGGATATGGAAGATGTGCAGATTGGTCTGGGGGGAAGGCAGAGTCCTGGAGGATTGGAACTCAGGTATAATTATTCCCAGGTAGAAATGAAAAAGAAGAAAAAGAAGTGTGTGGTAATCATAGGGGTATTTGTCTTCTTAGTGTAATAGGAAAAGTATATGGTAGGATAGGATATAACAGAGGAATTAGTTGGAGAAGAACAGGTTGGTTTAAGAATGGGAAAAGGTTGCGTAGATCATCATTAGGTCTTCAGTGGAAAAGTTCCTAGAGATGCGAAGCAAGTTGTGTGAAGCCTTCATGGATTTGGAGAAAGCATATGACGGCGTGGATAGACATGGAATGTGGAAAACATTAGGAATAAATGGAGTAAATTGGAAGTTGTTGCATGGTGTGAAGAGTATGTATGAGGGTGCTAAGGCTGCAGTGTGTGTGGATGGTGAAATGAGCGAATTTTTCAATCTGAATGAGTGAGTTTTTCAATCTCCATTATGATATGGCAGGGGTAAACCAGCTTTGCTGTCAGGACCTGCTGCGGATGTCACTAGATTGCATTGCACAGATGAACCTCGTGCAGTGTCGTGCGGAGAGGAGCGGTCCCTTCTACTCTTAAAGGGTAAGATACGAGTGTGTGTGTGTGTGTGTGTGTGTGTGTGTGTGTGTGTGTGTGTGAATATTTTGGAGACAGTATCATCCTGTCTTGGCCTCCCTCCCTTAGAAGGGAAACAGCCTAGGTAGATTAGTTTCGATGCGGAAGCATCTCTATGACCAGTTCAGTCAGTTAGTTACACTGTTAGGATCTTTACCTGCCTGGAACTTCATTCTAGTGAAGCCCTATAGAAGGTTTCATTGTAGATCCCTGAGGATTATCACAATGAAGGTGCTTCACTACTGAAACCCCATCACGATCTTGCGTCTCTCAGATTTTTCTCTACTTGTTATCACAGCAAACTTTATTATTTTATATTGTACTTTAGTCTTTTTATAGTAATTACCAGACGATGTCACTCACTTAATAGAGTTCCACAGAAAAAAAAAAAAGGGGCACTCAGTGAAGCGCATCTCTTCGACAATGGCAACGTAATTTCCAAACCACTCTTCATATTGGGTTAGGTTTTCTCATCGCGGATTAGGGTTTCACACACACACAAAAAAAATATATATATATATGTTTCCAGATCCAGAATTTGTAATACGATCCGCATCGTTCCAAAAAGTTAATCGATTTTTCCCTGGGATATAGGTTTTATACCCACCAAATTTGGTCCAGATATCTCTTTTAGTTTTTGTGTTATCCTGCTAACTGACAAACAAACTAAGAAGCAAAGAGGGGTGAAAACATAGTCTCCTTTTTAGGGAGAATAAAGGATCTATCGCTCTTAAGCTAAAAAAACTCACCTCCATGTAAATACAATCGTCTGTCGTAAGTTTGATCAGAATACGTGAAATGTTATGATCATAAGAGGGATAACAGTGACAATAGAAACACTCAAACTCGAGTATTCATTCAGCAGAAAATAAAACGTCCAGTGCTGGCTATGATACAATAGTAGAATTTCCTGATCATAAGGTGAATATTAAAGGCTGTATTTTAACTCCACTAGTTTGAAAAGAGTTTTATAAGTTAAATAAAACTGCTTGGTGGTGTCATGATTACATAATGAAGAAAAAAAAAAACAATCCTAGATTGGCGGGAGGCGGTGGCTCAACCGGTAGAGAGGTGGCGTGCGGTCCTAACGGACCCAGGTTCAAATCCCGGCTGGGGCAAGGAACAGTTTAAGGATTTGAATTTCATTAAATCAGGCTTTACTGATCTACCAGAAGACCTGCCGACATGTCGTAAAAATACCCCCGCTAATACCAATACACCAGTCCTGTATGAGACAGCCCTAGCATGTATTCAATATGGACGGTGGGTGGTAGCGCCGAAGTGGTGACATGTAGAGGTGTATGGTATGTAGGAGGACTGCTGGGCCTTGATAGCAGGCTGTGAAGCCTATGCCCAGAGTCGGACACACACACACACACACACACACACAAAAGCCTCTGCCAAGGCAGAGTGTGTGGTAGATCTTATGGAGATGTTATCTTGTATTTTTTTTTTTCAAGCATTGTAGGCATTATTTATCGAGTTAGATGCAAAAATCTTGACATTGCCATTATCCCGCAATGGAGGTGAATCCTTTAAAAAAATCCTGAATTCGGATGATGACGTGGATTACCACCAAGATGTAATGGATGATACCTTGGGCCATACCCTACCGCACCAAAAACAAGTAAATAAATAAATAAATCAGCAAACCCCCCCATAACTTTTTGAGTAATCCTGCTAAAAGACAAACAAACCAACGCCGGCAAAAACATAACCTCCTTGGCAGAGGTGAAAAAGGTAGTAGTTGTGAAATAATTGGGTCGACTACAAATAGGTGCCAGAATATCCACCTGCCCACCCCCCATGATCATCTGAAGAGGAATCGTAAGTGAGTAGGAAAAGAAATACCCTGGGATCCTGCTTGTCGAGGCCAGCCCTTACAGACTGCGGCTTCAAGCAGCGGATAGGTAGATAGATCTCCAAATAGAGGGGCATTCAGTGGAGCGCATCTCTCCGACAAAGGCAACCTAATTTTCAAACCACTCTTCATAATGGGTTAGGTTTTCCATCAATGATTAGGAATCAGCAAAAGTTTAATTTTCCGGATCCAGAATCTGTAATACAATATGGATCGGTCCCAAAAGTCAATAAATTTTTCCCTGGGACATGGGTTATCTGCCCACCAAATTTGGTGGATATCTCTCTCCTAGTTTTTGAGCTCCTGCTAACAGACCAATTAACTAACAAAGAATTAAACAATTAGGGTGAAAACATACTCTCCTTGTCGGAGAGAAAAAGACAGACAGATGAAATTTAATACTCATGACTCGCAGTGTTGTGTAGTGTCCCTGGAGAGAGAGAGAGAGAGAGAGAGAGAGAGAGAGAGAGAGAGAGAGAGAGAGAGAGAGAGATGCAGGCTTCTTTGATCCAATATGTTAGGGTGAGTGGCAATATCACAGTCTTAACTCACCAGTAACATCCATTCTCCTCAAGAGAGACTTTTGAAATGCAGCACCTACAGTACACAGTACATCTCAGTCAGCATACATGTTTTATTTTCATCTGATATAGCTTGGCCACCTCCATTACTTGCATACGGATGAGTGTCTGCAAAAAATTCGATTAGCCTTAATAATGAGGCAGGAATGAGTTTCTTTGGCAACAAATCAATTCGATCCTCCATCCTCCTACACTTGTTCATCAGCCTCAGTGAAACGAAGTTACGGACCTTTGTTAGGTTAATTTTGCTGGATCACATCATAACAAGAGAGCTCGAGTAAGTTTCTTAAAATTTCTAGAAGTAGCAAAAGTAAAATATACCTGGTACATAACTGTTCGCCAGGCCAGTTTTCTTGTGAAAGTCGCTTGGTCAGCATTTCAGTGTCTAACCTGCACCATTTTCTCAGTTTCGACCGTCCACAACCTTTTTCTCGCTATACACTGTTTTTACTTAATTATATGTATATTTTTCTTTCTTGCATCTCTTGATTGCCTGGTCAGTTACTAGTTTCATGAAGCCGCCAGTAATATCTGTTTGTTTTGAATGTTCCTCGTCTCATACCATTTTTGCTTTGTCAGTGCATTTAGTTACAAGGGCTGCAGTGTCGCCAGCACGGTGACCTTGACCTTGCTCTAATCCTTCGTTCTTTTTCGAAAATTGGCAAGCAGTGTTAATCGTCGCGGACTAATTAATGTCATATTCGCCTTTCAGTGTGTGTGTGTGTGTGTGTGTGTGTGTGTGTGTGTGTGTGTGTGTGTGTGTGTGTGTGTGTGTGTGTGTGTGTGTGTGTGTGTGATAAAGAGTAATCATTACTACATTCTAAATAAGTAAAGATGAACTGTTACGTTTGCTTCATCCCAGCATGCTTGGATAATGCACTCCCACCACCACACCGAAGCCCACATCGGCAGACTTAGCCCTCTCAGTAACACATAAGATATCCGGAGTGTTAACTACGGTCCATGATGCAGGATGACGTCCAAGTAATGAAAGGGTTAACCACTTCAGCCCAGTGTCGTCTATTTCTTCCGGGCTAGTGAGAGAGACTGTTTAACTTCGGAAACGCGACCTCTGCCTAAAGGAGAGAAAACAGTACGGTACCAGTTATCCCTCTACGATCAAGGTCGGTATTCCCGTATTACTTATATTCTGGTTTTCTATATTATGTTGCTAATGATATTCTTCAAAGTAGGATATTATTCAGCTTGGGATATTATTCAGCTAACGATATTATTCAGCTAACGATATTTTTCAGGTAAGGATATTATTCATCTGAGGATATTATTCACCTAAGTATATTATTCAGCTAACGATGTTATTTAATTATGTATATTATTCACCTAAGGATAGTGTTCAGCTAACGATAATATTCAGCGAACAATATTATTCATATTACTGTATTATTCAGCTAACGAAATTATTCAGCGAAGGATATTATTCAGTGAAGGATATTATTCAGTGAAGGACATTATTCAGCGAAGGATATTATGCAGCCAACGGTATTTTTCAGCCAACGATATTTTTTAGCTAGGGATGTTACTCGTCTAGCTGTATTTTTCAGCAAAGGAAAGTGGTCCCCAGGAAGGAAGGGGTTAGGTTAATCCTTTGAATAACTGAAGGGTCGAGAATTCTGGTTGAATTTTATATCAGGTAGAGGTGTGTGTGTGTGTGTGTGTGTGTGTGTGTGTGTGTGTGTGTGTGTGTGTGTGTGTGTGTGTGTGTGTGTGTGTGTGTGTGTGTGTGTAGAGAGAGAGAGAGAGAGAGAGAGTATTTTTGCGTGCAGTAGTTTTGTATGTGTATGTATGCGTGCATGAATATCTGCACTGTACGTGTGTCTGTATTTTTGAGTGTGGGGGAGTGCATGTGTGGCATTGTGTTTATTGTGGTGCGTGTGTTAATGTGTGTGTGTGTGTGTGTGTGTGTGTGTGTGTGTGTGTGTGTGTGTGTGCGTGTGTGTGTGTGTGGCGTCGAGTATAAAAAAAACTGGACTTCCTATAAAACCCATCAGAATTTTTACGCAAATACGTCATTTGTTGCACAGGTGCGTTTCATGTAATTGAAATTCAGTCAAAGTTCAATTATTTTCAATGTTAAAAAGTAAAAAGAAAAAGCGATAAAGTAATGAATAAATTATACGAGGAAAGGCAGTGCTTTCCCCATGCCAGTTGTGCCTACGTGACCAGCATCAGTCTTATGAGCACGGCAGGCGGAGATGTGCCAGGCGATCCTCCCAGTTTCCGGTGGTATTTTATAAGAATGTAGTCTTGCTTACCCCCTCGTGAAGTATGAATCATTTTTTAACTGCGTCACTGGAGGATAGGTAGAAAAGAAGGTGATTGTATACGGGAACTAAGTGAAATAATTACGAGAAGACGTGGTGTGTGTGGCGGGCATTGCGCTGGCAGGTTCAGGGAGTAGTCCCCAAGGATGTCATCGTAGACGCTATCTAAGAATTTTATGCATTAGATAGATTGCCAGGTATTTATTCGAGCATACTTTAGTAAGTAGGTATGCTTTATTTGTGTAATGGTGCACTTATATGTAAATGTTAAGCAAATGAATGTTAAGCTACTATGGGAAATGGATGTTTGTGCGTTAGATCATTGTTAGTTTTTATTGTATTTGTAAAATAGGGTTTTTCTAGTATTTGGTTCCTTGATTTTCAATATTTTGATTCATCGGCGAGTTCCAGGAATGAAATCATGACAATAAACGAAGCTCAGATCCGAGGCGCTTCCTTAGACATCCAATTTGCTCCAGGCACAGAATTCGAGAGCCTCAGGAGGAGAGACACGAAGGCAGCGTCAATACTGTGCCTTTACCAACAAAGCTGCTAAGAGATTTTGAAGTCAATCTCACCCGTACCACACGTTCGTTTCTTTCCTCGAGTTAGACGTCCCGAGGGGTGACAGCTAATTAGAAAGTTCCCTTTCAAGTGTGAGGTAGTAGGTGGAAATGTGTATGAGGTACTGGGTGTCCATAAAGAGTGTGTGTGTGTGTGTGTGTGTGTGTGTGTGTGTGTGTGTGTGTGTGTGTGTGTGTGTGTGTAAGATTAATACCTCACGTTCATTTTAAAGGGGCGAGTGGCACTGGAATGTGTTTAGATCAAAAGATCTCTCCATTCACTGTAGAAAGAGACGGAGAGGCACGAGGGGGACAGGGTGGTAGTGCGCGGGCTGGGAATGAAGTAGTGGATGAGAGGGGAAACTGAATGGGCCGTGCTCTGCAAAAAGTTGGAGGAATGAGAAGAAGGCACGGATGTTGGTGTGGAGAATCTGAGAAAGAGGCAGACGAATATAGGGAGGAGGGGATGTGAATGACAGTGTGTGAAAGACCAGAGAAAAGGTAGGGGATGAGGATGGAAGAGGAGGAGAATTCTAGCGCGCGGAAAACTGGAGTAAGAGGAGGAAAGAGTGAGTGCTATCACTTTAAAGGGGCGGGTGGCATTGGAGTGTGTTCAGATCAGTCCCGTTTACTCCATCAGTGATAGAGAATCTTACCGTGACGCTGTATTGACGGATAAGTTAATTCTTCAGTGCGATGAGACTCTCCACAGTGACGAGGTTAAAGGGAAGCGACGCAATGGAGGGTAATAAAAAAAATCGTGTAGAGGGGACTGACGAGAGGAGGGGAGTTGATGGAACACACACACACACACACACACACACACACACACACACACACACACACACACACACACACACACACACACACACACACACACACACACACACACACACACACACACACACACACACACACACACACACACACACACACACACACACACACACACACACACACACACACACACACACACACACACACACACACACACACACACACACACACACACACACACACACACACACACACACACACACACACACACACACACACACACACACACACACACACACACACACACACACACACACACACACACACACACACACACACACACACACACACACACACACACACACACACACACACACACACACACACACACACACACACACACACACACACACACACACACACACACACACACACACACACACACACACACACACACACACACACACACACACACACACACACACACACACACACACACACACACACACACACACACACACACACACACACACACACACACACACACACACACACACACACACACACACACACACACACACACACACACACACACACACACACACACACACACACACACACACACACACACACACACACACACACACACACACACACACACACACACACACACACACACACACACACACACACACACACACACACACACACACACACACACACACACACACACACACACACACACACACACACACACACACACACACACACACACACACACACACACACACACACACACACACACACACACACACACACACACACACACACACACACACACACACACACACACACACACACACACACACACACACACACACACACACACACACACACACACACACACACACACACACACACACACACACACACACACACACACACACACACACACACACACACACACACACACACACACACACACACACACACACACACACACACACACACACACACACACACACACACACACACACACACACACACACACACACACACACACACACACACACACACACACACACACACACACACACACACACACACACACACACACACACACACACACACACACACACACACACACACACACACACACACACACACACACACACACACACACACACACTCCTTGCCGTGGGCTTAGGTAATTTGCTCAGACTGACATTGGTTCATTTTAATCAACTGTGAGAAAAACTATCAGCCAGAGGGTGAGAGACTGCCTTGATTAGCCAGTTCCCTGCACTGGATACAAATGCAGATTACATTGCACTGTTTGCTTCTATTACGCTGTGTACTTAGGCCAGGGCTATTCAGCTACTCTAGAGGTAGGGTCGCATTATGGAACTCTGACACACGGTCCATTCATTATTTTAACTATATTTTTTCCCTCCATCTAATCGCTTATACACAGATAAAGGCGAGAAATTCACATATTTGCGTTTAGAGTTTCCTATAAATATAAAAATAAAAGGAAAAACGCAAAACCTTCTACTTTATAATTGTTTATTTGTTTATTTTCATTCGAGTCGGTCAAAAGGCCAAACAAAAACGACTTAAGGGCCGGATGTGGCCCGCGGACCGTTCAGTTGAATAGCCCTGACTTAAGCTATATTGATTTACATTTATTACCGCAGATTAATCCGCTCGTTGCATTACACTATGACATTATACTTTTAAATTGTATCTACATAATCGCAGCTCGACTACTTAATTAAATGTATTGGGGAAAAGGTCAATTTAAGTATATTTTCCTGAATCTCGCTAATACACATATAGGTATATCATCGTTCGAACCTATTATGCATATAATATAAAAATAATGTAGTTTTGGACAGATCAACATATCCGTCAAAACGGAGCCGTTGTTGGTCTTGTTACTGTTCCAACCCCAGGCTCATCTGAATGTGACCCCGGCAGACTGCAGGCTAAAGATGCTTCATCCTTCAGTCCAATAATAGGACGGCACAGCCGTCCGGCTACATCGGTGCCTCTAAATAATAGGACAGCACAACTGTCCGGTTATATCGGTGCCACTACTGAAAGTTACCACACTTCATAGTAACAAACTCCCCTGCTAGAGATGACTATGCTACATGGTACAGCTAAGGCTTTTCTGCGTCCTGTATGTTTAACACCTTCAACTTCAACGTTATTTACAGTTCATACTTGCCATCGCCCGACTGTTTTATGCACGTCGGGTAATTCTCTCAAGGTCAGGGATTAGGAATAAGCTCTATTTGACCTCTTCAGTAATATGATGCATTTGTATTTCATTGTTGCTCCCACAACATAATTATATTCAGCGTACGTGATGCTTCTCGTCGTTGTTGTTAACCAAGGATCATCTGAACTTGAACTCGGCGAACTGCAAGCTGAATTTGCCCCTCTCCTACAGTCCATCATATCCCTGTCAGGAGATAGGAAGGGAGTGAAGCGATGTAGAATAATACGACATTGATTTAAATTGGTGCCACCATATGGAGGCGTCCGGGCGAAGGCGTGCCTCTTAATGAAGAAGTAAATCAGGTGACAGAACAGCCTACAGTTATTAAATGCCAACCGTTACTGGACTATGTTGGGAAAGGAATACAAAGAATATTGTAAGACAATAAGGTGAGGGTCTCAGCTTGGATCTCGTGTACATGTACCTCGATTTCCTGCCTGAAAATAATAAATGTGTAGTCACTGTGGTTACCGAGTATGTAGCCACATATCACACCCCAGGACTGATGGCAGTGAATCACGTATTACCTACAACATTATGAATGAAAAAAAAAAAATACACTGAGAATGACAATATGTATGAAAATTGTGCCTGATGCATGAAAGGGGTGTAGCAAAACGTTGTCACACTTAACTCTTTTAATCCAATGGTGGGTTATTTTTTGTATTCTTGCCATCTCCCAGCAAATATATTCTCCTTTGGGGTTTAGTTTCCGAACTCTAATTGCTGATTATAGCCCCGGCGGTAGTCTGAGTAAAATGTATTATACAATATCGTGCTGAAGGAGATAACGAAAACAATCTGCGGTCTTATCAGAATAATTCATATTTAAAAAACTATCATTATTACCCTACTATCCATGCTGCGAATGGTGAACATACAATCCAAAAACGGGAACAGGAAACCACAGAAAGAGAGGACGCAGTGAACTGGCCTATATCTATTCTACTCACCATAACCTGTGACACTACCTAACAATTTGTAAAAAAAAAAAAAATGTAAAATTTCACTCAATTAATCTACCATGCTTAACACACAGTATACTAGATAGCAGGACGGATGAAGCTATCAGGCTAAACACAGAAAATTTCTTATGACGTATGGAATCACGTTAATCGTGTCAGAGTAGTGACATCTCTGTGTAGTTCATGTTTCTTAAGTACTGTTGTTATTTCAGATAATTTCGTTAGCTCTTCATTCATGAACCGTTCTTGCTTCTATCATTATTAGCACTGTATATTCACACACACACAAAAGAGACCAGTGTAGTAAAGGGGTTCTACATAATTTCTGTTGGCCCTTTCCATCCCTAGAAAAAAGGGTGGACAGGAGGACATATTCAGTCTGCGACCCCCTGGCTTCACGTTTCAGATAAACCTAAGGCTGTACAGTAACTAATAATGAACGGGGCCAGATTCACATACATAACTGCGGTCAGTCCCCTGTCGTAACTTATTTAATATTCTATAAACCTGTGTGTGTGTGTGTGTGTGTGTGTGTGTGTGTGTGTGTGTGTGTGTGTGTGTGTGTGTGTGTGTGTGTGTGTGTGTCAAAAACTGGAAAAAAAAATATTGAAACTTGGCGGGAAGGTTGGAACAGGGTCCCAGATGGGCCAGTTTCAATTTCATGTCCATTAAAATCTTCTGAATGAGAGCTTTGGCCCCTAATAACTGTCCCCATTGGTTTCCAGTGCACACACGTGGAAAAGGCGTCTTTGGAGAGAGAGAGAGAAACCTTGTACACAGCTCGTGATAGCTGTGATGATGATGGTGAGGGTTGTATTTGTGACAGTGATGATGAGGGTGGTGGTGTGTGGTGACAGCTGTGATGATGATGGTGGTGGTCGCAGCTGTGGTGCTTGTGGTGGTGTTGGTGGTAGGTGTGATGATGATGATGATGGTGATGGTGGTAGCTGTGGTGATGGCGATGGTGGTAGCTATGATGGTGGTGGCAGTGGTAGTTATTCAGGAGCGGCTCTCATTTTGGCACATGTGGTTCAGAGACGACTCTAATTTGGGCAAGTGCTGAGCTGCCCAATATGACCGCGAGGCTCTTGTTTATTTCCCAGGAAGGACAAGGAGAGGAGAGAGTAAAGTTTTCTCACGTATAATATTCCTCATACAGAAGCATATCTTGGACACGGGAGGAAAATTTTTGTATGTTTATTTATTATTTTAACGGAATAGTCAAGTTAGGGAAAGTTTGGAAATTACTACTCACAAAAACAGACTGATCCTTCCCCGCATTACACAGGAGAAGTTTATGGACCACCTATAGTAAAATAATCCCATCACATCAGTGACGTCTTTCATATGAAAGTATTTTGTGAATAGCTATAGACATATCTGTTTAAAGTATTTATTAACTTATTAACTTTTGAAATTAACCTTTGGAGCTGAGTGGGTTAGATATGCAGTACACTTAATTAACCTCCATTACTGAACGAGGTGTCTTCTGTGCTGTATAAAGTCATTTGGTGGTTAAAAGAATGAAGTAGGACACATGAACAGTCTACCACAGTTATTTCAAAGGGTATGCCTTTTACTGTGAGAGATAAAATGTGATGTCGTAATTTCTAAGAGCAGGTAAAAAAGTTCCTTATAGTTTATTGTGTCGAAGGGATTCATTTAGATTTTCTTTTAACTCCTATACCACGAAAAATATCCCGTCAATTGAATAATACCATTTGAAGTTAGCCAGAAAATTCTTACATAAAATGTTATATTTTAAAGAACGGGTAATGGTAATCTAAGCAACTTTAACGAGTGTTCAGAATAACTAAATCCCTCTATTACGATGAAACATATGCATTTTCTCCTGTCCCGGATTATTTTTATTTGAATATTTTGTGGTCATAGCAAAAATATAATGTCAGATTGATAATTCGGAAGGAAAGAATTAATGTTTTGCCTGAATACGGGTGGCAGAATAAGAAAACGAAATGCCAGAGGTGAACGAGCACATAATTTTATCAATCAATCTTGGCCAGGTGTAAAGGGAGATAACACTGAAAAAAAAAAAGGGGAAAGCATGACGATTAGCAATATACTGAGATGTAAAAATACGATCATAGAAAGGAAGGTTCATTTTGGGTCTTGTGACTATTCAGTCGTATTAGTTTCTTGCTCCTACCATAAAATTCCTGTACTCATCTTTACCATCATTATCATCACCTTCATTTTCATTTTCTTCACCATCATCATGACAGGAGCGTGTTAATGAGGTGTTAAAAATGATTTTTTTGTTGTCCTAATTAAAATAATAAACATGAGAAATTTTGTGCTATTGCCCCATTATGTGAGTTTTGTAATAGCCGTTATAACTGACGCTGTCACAATCAGTTGGAAAATGAAAGATTGAGTTATTATGTCACTGGATAGCATTCATTGTGAAGCTCATAATATTACTGATGAATATTTGGATATGGGTTGGGAAAATGAATATTGCTGATTGCCGTCAATCGATCAGAAAGGAAACTTATGATGACAGCACACACAGGACAGGGGCGATAGGGGGATAGTTTGAAAACTAATGGTTGGGCAAGATGTTGGGTATCTCTTGCACAGGAGCAATAGTTTCACTGAAGTCTTGAAAGAATGATGATCAGATTTTCTGCAAGGGATTTAAAAAAAAAAATCAAGATTGCTGGTGAAGCATCTCTGTTGGAACCCATATTGGCGACCAGAAAGATTATGAAAAGAAACGGGCTTAAGCATATTCCAATTCTTGATAGATTCAGCATTGAGAGAGAGAGAGAGAGAGAGAGAGAGAGAGAGAGAGAGAGAGAGAGAGAGAGAGAGAGAGAGAGAGAGAGAGAGATTAAAGCAGCTGGACGATCATTTAAGGCCTAAGGACAGGAGTCTTTCTTCGAGACAGACTGAATAGGACAAATGTTCAGTATTGAGGAAAGCTGTTAGGTGACATAGACTGGTAAAAGGTTTGCTTAGACAGGGTGTCAATAGGCAAAAAAAAATAGAACGACAGGATGGGCGCAGTGACGCCATATACTTATTAATCTTGAGGCCAGGAAGGAAGTAAGGACATACTGTACGATGACTTGAACAGCAGGGAAAAAGCAACAGCGGTAAAGTGGTGGTCAATAAGCACTACAATGGTCCAAAGCTGAGTTATGGAATTTTGTTATAGACGGAAAAATAGTGATTCACTTACAAAGGAAATAACCGAAAAATTCTGATATGTCAGTAGAACCACAGGTTAGCCTTATAGTCGTGGAGCAGATAGAAGAGATATTCTATGCGAATGGACTCAAAAGTGAACTCAGGATGGGGAAGAAACCTTTCTGATAATATGACTTTCTATAGAGCAATCTCTACTAATTTGCCACAACACCCAACAGCATGTCATATAAAATTCCCCTAATATAGCCATCACACCAGTCTTGAATGACATACATACCATGAAATCAGTATGGATATTTGGCATTAGCAGTGAATTAGTGACATGAAGGTGCATGACAAGTAGTAGGACTGCTGGGACTTGGGGGAAGAAACTGTGTAGTCTATGCCTAATTTCGGATATATATATATATATATATATATATATATATATATATATATATATATATATATATATATATATATATATATATATATATATGCAATTCTTCAACGTTCATTTCAATTTCTGAAGCAAAACTGAAGTCTTCATCTCTTATGTGACATGTTCTGCCTTCTTATTGTTAAGGATGGTTGAAATGTCGTCAAATCTTTGTCCTTTCAGCTTCATTTTGATTTTTGAGAACATACAAAAATTATACGGGACAAAATCTGGTGGACAAGGACGATGATGAACCACATTTTTTTTTTTTTTTTAGTAATTCTCGAACATCGACTTCTTTGTGAGAGGGAGCATTGTCGTGGCGCGGATACCAGTGAGCATTTTCCTAGAGTTAACAGCGTATTCTTTCATGTAAATTATTAACTCTGTATAAATGGTACGATTAAATTTCTGAATACAGGTTACATGGTCCTGCTGAACAATAATGCAAACAATAAAAAAACAAAAAAAACAATCAGCGCTATCTTCATGTTTGATCATAATTGACGCGCGTTTTTCACACCACAAAGCCAGTCAGGAGACAGGGCGTGTGTGCTGGGCAATCCCCAGGTCCTGTCCTCCCCCCTTACGATTCTTTAATCAGCCCATACCCCACTGACCGGGCTAATATATGGTTCGGCCTGCACTATAGGTGCAGGGAATCTGTAAACGAACGAACGAACGGACGTGATGTTTACGGTGACTTCCAATGGGTTGACCGGAGTTTTGTTTCAAGGTCATAACCGAACATCAATATTAATGTAGTTGATGTAATTTGGATTTGTTTCTAGCCTTCTTTCCAGACCCTTACACACTTCTCGACGGTGAAATATTTTATCATCGCTGAGCAGTTTTCGAACATATTTTGCAGACACACGGCGGATGCACATGTCTTCATTCAGAATCGACCATCGGGAACCTAAGGAAACCTTTTGTTCATTAGAAACTTTTCAGATGGTTAAATATCGATCTCTTTTAACTGCTTTTTTTTTCATTTACTTGGCAACCAATTCATAAGTATACAATGTCTATGGTCACCCTGAGTTATGGTGCTGAAGGGGAGCCTACATGTGGTGACAGTGCATATCCTGGATGGAGTAGCTTCATTGTCCACCCGGGAGCCAAAACTCCCCATATTTTCCTGCACCTCCCCATGGCAAGGACCTTTCTTAGACCCTGATCAGGTACTGTCAACCACTGCCTACTGCATTTCCTCCATCATGATCAAAGAATCATTCAACTCTCCCAACTCATTTATTTCTTGCAACCTTCCATCTGCCACAATCTCAGCCTCCCATTCCTCCTCTGCATTTAACAGTACTTCAAAATACTCTGCCCATCTCTTCATTACTGCATCTATCTCAGTTAACATCCTTCCATCATCTGCTTTTACTCAATTTACCTTCCCAGACTCTCCCTTTTGCACCCTATTCACCTCCTTCAAAAACGTTTTCTTATGTTGGAAATTCTCAGTCAACTGCCCACCCCACCTCTCATGTGCTGCCATGTGTCGAACTGGCATAGCAGTCCTAACCAGTGTGTAGAGATTTCATAGTACTTAGTCTTAGGATTACGAAAGCATTGTAGGTCATTCCACAGATGCTGAACACGCTTTACCCATCTTTGTCTTGGAACTGGTTATGGAGATATACAGAGAACAGGAGGCTCTTGCCAGTAGCCTCCAAACAGCTATGGCTGGGCGAGAAAGAGAGGGTGAGACTATGAGTTCCGATTTTTCACTGAAAATCGAGGAAATGCCATGAATATTTCAAAAATTAAGGGAAAATGGCACGGCATTAAACTAAGATATTTATTGTACCATGCCCAGCAGACTTTGAGAAACTGGTGTTTGAACTCGTTTTTTTTCTTTAGAAAGTATAGTGTGTAGTGCTTATGTACTGTAGGTCCGTTATTTAATTAGGCTAGCGCAAAACGGGTTTGTTAAAATTTGGAATGATATCTACCAATAAGAGAGCTGAGGCAATCCTTATCCGCCTCTCTTCGAAAAGTTTCCCTTAAGTTGAATAAAAACTTTTTGAGACACCACGGAGAAGATTTTCTAAAAATCACGTCATATTGTTGTTGCTCACCCCCAGCCTCTGGCCGGCCGGACTTGTCAACCACATGTAATCTACTGCTCCTGTGGGGCCGTCCTACAGGTACGGTACAGTACTACATACACAGTTTCTGGCGCGTCCTTGTGCGTCGCCAAGGACAAACCATGGTCCTTTCCGCAGAGAGTTGCAGGGAACTTTGAAGAGGTTTCACTTCCGGGTAGTTGCAGCAGCAGATCCACCCAGGGTACACAGCGTCACCACGTGTAGGCTCCCTGTCAGCACCAGGCCTCTTTAATGAAGGCGTTAAGTTTCTTCATTTCTTTCCACAACAACTTCTTGTCCTGTAAGTTACAGCTCAACTTCCTCCCAACTCATCATCTTTTCACTTCCACATTCTCTCTCTCTCTCTCTCTACTTCCATTAATCCCTTTGTCCAAAAACAATTTCATGTATATTTTTTCTTTCGTATTAACTGTTTCTCTATGAATATAAAAATGCACCATTGTCCTTCCCAGCGTTCCTCCATCACTCTTTCTCTCCCTCCAATCCGTCATTCTCTCTTTTCCCCTCTTCTGTTAGTCTTTGTGTCGCTGCTGTATTCACCTTTCCATTTATTCTTCCCCAACATTTTCCATATTATTCCCCTACGGCTTCTCTTCACCACTTTTTTCCCTTCCTTCTTTTTGGTCTCTTTTGCGTTTGTTTCATGTCTCTATAACGAATTATTACATTTGCATCATCATCATCATCATCATCATCATCATCATCATCATCATCATCACCATCACCATCATTATCATCATCATCATTATTATTATTATTATTCATCATCATTATTATTATTATTATTATCATCATCATCATCATCATCATAATCATTATTATCCATCTTTTCGGACTCCTGTGAGTGTCTGATTTATCTGTCCAACGAATTATTTCCTTTTCTTCTTCATCATCGTCATCATCAGAAGCAGCAGTATAATCATCATCATCCCTCCATTTCAGTCCCCTGTGAGTGTCATATGTATACCCAAAGAATACCCTTTGCATCATCATCATCATCATCATCATCATCATCATCATCATCATCATCATCATCATCAATATCATCATCGGTACTATTTTTCTCGCAGATACATTGAGCGGGAAGTGTAAAGACCCAGAAGGAAGAAAGGAGAATGGCCAGAGAACTATCAAACGGAGTGCCCAGTTCTCGTATACTTTCTTTATTTGCATTCTCTCTCTCTCTCTCTCTCTCTCTCTCTCTCTCTCTCTCTCGTGTTTCATTGCTTCCTTTCCAATTTTTCTTCGCCTCCCTCGCTTTACAAATATAACCTTGTCTGATCTGTTTTTTCCATTTCATTTTTAGGATAGTCCTTTTGCTTCCGAACCTGATCCAGTTTGATGTTTTTATCTATTAATTGCATTTCTCAACTCACAGTAAGCTCAGCAGTGCAAAAGAGTCCTGTCCCCTCCCTTGCTTATCTCTCTATGCACTTTGAACATCAGTCTAGTGAATCCTCAGCAACCAAACTGATGACTTCATTTGGCCTCAAGTCAGTGTCGTGAGCATCGTTTTCAGCAGGTCCACCACAGTGATCTTCAAAGCTCGTGGAGGGAAAGGCAGGAGAGGCGACAGGACTTGATGCTGTCAGGATAATAGCATTGTCTGTATATAGAGCGGTGGGAAGAGGGCATGCGAGGTTGGGTGGAGGTATTGGTAGGGGAATGGAATGAGGTGAGGCGAGATAAGGTGAGGAGACGTCGGGAGGGCTCAGATCTGGGACGGACTGGGGAGGGAGGGACGGAGGAGGAGAAGGGGGATGGTCAGAAGGGAGAAGGACAAAGGCGGAGTAGGAAGATGGATGAAGTCATGAGTGTAGGGGACGGCGAGAGGATGCTTGACTACTGTCAGAATTTGTTAGATGATAAAACCCATTAGTCAGTACAGTGGTACTAGAACATGCTATTACAACTACTTCAAGATATCCAAGTCCCCTCAGGTCACCTTCTCTGTCCATGATGTTTGCTTGGTCCCATTTCATTACATGTCCTGTATACAATGTTTTCAACACTTGAGTTGTTGGTAGTGTTTGCATTCTTTTATTCTGACCTCTAAATCACACCCTGTTTCGCCTCTGTAATACTTTTTCACACACTGCGTATGAAACAGAGTAAACCCCTATATTGGCTGTGCTGTTTACCCCTTTCCTTTGTCCATCCAAATACCTATTGTCTGAGATGTTCCATTTCAGTTTCTCATTTTCCACTGTAAAGAACTTAAATCCGTATCGCAGTAGGGAAACGGGAACTGAGGTGAAGAGCGTCCACATGTGGCCGTACCGGAACACAATACTCTAATATTTGCAAAGACGTTATCATATAGCATGCGAGATGCATCTTTAAATCAAGAGTTTAAAATAGTCTCTGGTTACTGTTTCAGGGCGTGAGAAACCTTAAGGTTATAATCCTGTTACGAGTAATTTATTCGGCTTTGGAGAGGCTTTCTTCGTGCGTAGGGGATTTTGCTAGAAAAGAAACAATCCTCTTAATCCACATGAATATAATAATGAAATACATTATTCTCTTTTTTATATCAGTACGAAGCTTATTCCTCTAATGTACTATAATCCGGTGTGTGTGTGTGTGTGTGTGTGTGTGTGTGTGTGTGTGTGTGTGTGTGTGTGTGTGTGTGTGTGTGTGTGTGTGTGTGTGTGTGTGTGTGTGTGTGTGTGTGTGTGTGTGTGTGTGTGTGTGTGTGTGTGTGTGTGTGTGTGTGTGTGTGTGTGTGTGTGTGTGTGTGTGTGTGTGTGTGTGTGTGTGTGTGTGTGTGTGTGTGTGTGTGTGTGTGTGTGTGTGTGTGTGTGTGTGTGTGTGTGTGTGTGTGTGTGTGTGTGTGTGTGTGTGTGTGTGTGTGTGTGTGTGTGTGTGTGTGTGTGTGTGTGTGTGTGTGTGTGTGTGTGTGTGTGTGTGTGTGTGTGTGTGTGTGTGTGTGTGTGTGTGTGTGTGTGTGTGTGTGTGTGTGTGTGTGTGTGTGTGTGTGTGTGTGTGTGTGTGTGTGTGTGTGTGTGTGTGTGTGTGTGTGTGTGTGTGTGTGTGTGTGTGTGTGTGTGTGTGTGTGTGTGTGTGTGTGTGTGTGTGTGTGTGTGTGTGTGTGTGTGTGTGTGTGTGTGTGTGTGTGTGTGTGTGTGTGTGTGTGTGTGTGTGTGTGTGTGTGTGTGTGTGTGTGTGTGTGTGTGTGTGTGTGTGTGTGTGTGTGTGTGTGTGTGTGTGTGTGTGTGTGTGTGTGTGTGTGTGTGTGTGTGTGTGTGTGTGTGTGTGTGTGTGTGTGTGTGTGTGTGTGTGTGTGTGTGTGTGTGTGTGTGTGTGTGTGTGTGTGTGTGTGTGTGTGTGTGTGTGTGTGTGTGTGTGTGTGTGTGTGTGTGTGTGTGTGTGTGTGTGTGTGTGTGTGTGTGTGTGTGTGTGTGTGTGTGTGTGTGTGTGTGTGTGTGTGTGTGTGTGTGTGTGTGTGTGTGTGTGTGTGTGTGTGTGTGTGTGTGTGTGTGTGTGTGTGTGTGTGTGTGTGTGTGTGTGTGTGTGTGTGTGTGTGTGTGTGTGTGTGTGTGTGTGTGTGTGTGTGTGTGTGTGTGTGTGTGTGTGTGTGTGTGTGTGTGTACAGTACAGCCAAAACTGGTTAAAAGAATTTTGATGAAGCTTGGCAGGATGGTTGGAATGGAGTCCCAGATGGGCCAGTTGCAATTTCATGTTGATTGATATTTTCTGAAGAGTGTTTTAGCCCCGAATAAGTGTCTCCATTCGTCTTAAAGCACACACACTTGCAAGAGCCGGTGGGGTATTTCCGTGGAGTTTCATACGTCTTGAAAGAGAAAGAGAGAGGGAGATGGTGCATCGACACTCCGATATCTATTACTTCATTAATGCTACGAACAAACGAGTTAAATCAGAAGAAAATGGCGGTAGCTGTCGTGGTGGTGAATGTGGTAGCTGGGGTGATGGTGATGGTGGTGGTGGCAGCTGTAATGGTGGTGGTGGTGGTAGTTGTGATGATGATGATGTTGATTGTAGTGGTCGTAGCAGTGGTGGTGTAGGTGGTGGTGGTGTTGATGGTAGCTGTGATGATATTGGTGGTGGTGGTGGTGGTTGCTGTTCAGAAACGGCTTTCATTTGAGCAAGTGCTTTACGGCACTGTTGGGGCACTTGCTCCAAAGCGAAGTGTGGTTCAGAGACCGCAATAATTAGGACAAGTGCTGAGCGACAGAACAGGGCCTCAAGTCTGTTGTCTTTTATTATACCGCTAATTTAAGACCGAAGAAAATCCATAGCAACGAAGGTTTCACATTATTTAACTGTGGAAGTAATATCGATTTTAACTTCTTTACAACTATCAGCTTTTGGCGGGATCATATACGAGTAGATGACACTCTCTGAGTCCCAAACTAATGTTTTTGTTCATCTTTTGTGCAAGGTCTAATTAACATTTTATATAATTTCGGGACGATATAGATGAACTAGATGTCAGTTTTATAGTCCTGGTAAGTAATTCATCTACACTTTTTTACTTTACTAATGTCAATGGCAAAGCATAAGCATCACTGACTGGGAAGCTATCAGCCCGTTAGCGTCAGGAGTCAAATCCTAGTGCGTGCAGCTGGCGCCACTGGACTCAGGTGTCCACCCACCCTTTGTGGGTTGGTGGGTAATATGAGTACGTAATGTGGTATCACACGGTACCTCGTATTAGGTTTGCCGAGGATAAGTTCCGTGGATCCAGGCACAGACCTTATCACACGCGTTCCTCATATTATCGGCGACGGCGAGGCTTCTCATACTGTTGCCAGTGTCAGTCTCGCCTGTACCGAGTCAAGGTCACTGAAGAATGAGATCACCGACTCTGTAGAGAAGAAGTAGCAGCATTGTATACAGACGGAATCGTCCAGGGACTCCATCGGTTAAAATGGTTTTATCAGAGATTCTAGAAGCAGTGTTAATGCTGAAGATACTGTATTGCACAAAGGTACTGCTCTCCTGAGTTGTGTTTGCCTCACGTGGTGTGTCTGGCAGCCGAGTCCCGAAAATGTAAACACATGATTCTTTTATTGACATCATCACAGTTTTCATCAGTGCATGAAATACCGTATTTATTCTTTAAGGCATACATAATGATTAATATTTATTAAAAATATTAAGTACTCTAAGGCAGGTTACGTCTTCAGTATTAAAGCATGAAATAGAGTTGGCTACACTGTTTTGAACCTATTATGACGGGCAGGAATCCTTCCAAATGGATTCCAAGCTTGCCGAGGATACCTTAGACTTTTACCACGTTATCGTGCCGATTTACTCTCGTTTCCTCGGAAAACCTCATGCGAGGTACCGTGTGATATTCCCTTTAGGGTTTCATGTCGGAGAGGAAACTGTGGCAACTTGGATGATACAATGGCCTTGTATCCTAGGATTACGGTGAACAGGCTGAAAGGTTCAAGTTATAAATATAAACACCTCGGCTTGACACCTTTTTTTTTTTTTTTTAAGTAACAGAACAGAGGAAAGAAAAGCAAATGAATAAGAACAAAAAATGATAATCCATCCACCAGATTACTGCTGCCCTCCGCTCATATAAAATCTATAACAGTTGAACTTGAACAGCTGTAGTTGAAGTTTGGGGGGAAACAACTCTGGGGAAGCGAGTTCCAAAGAGATGCAGTTCGGGGAATAAAAGATTTCTGATAAGCGGAAGTTCTGCAATATGGCAGTGTGACATTCCAGTTATCAGCTCTACCGGATGCCCGTGTAGCACAGGGGAAGGCATAGAGAGGTGGCACAATGGAAGCAACTTCATCCGAGCATTTGCCATAAACGTATCTGTAAAATGAGGCAAAGGAGGCAACATTCCTTCTTACTTGTAGGGAAGGTAGTTTATTGGTAATGGCAGGGTTATTAATAATTCTAACACCTATTGTTCTGAATTTTGCTTAGTTGTTTTAATGCATCTTCTCCACATCCATTCCACAAGGGTGAGTCATTCTCCAGGTGAAACCGCACATGACTCTTATAAACTATAGCTAACTGCTCGTAAGTAAAGAGGTTACGAACTCTAATCCATGTATCTTTGAGGCGGCTTTAGTAAGTGATCTGACTTGATAGGTCCAGCTGAGGGCATTGTTAAGTGAATCATTGAGAATTCCAGTACTTTTGGAGATAGGTTTCTGCCTCCTCCTCCACCTTCTTCAAGTTTGTGCAGCTTGAGAAGGACCTCTCATACTCAAAAGGGTAATGAAAGCTATATTTAACTCATCCATTTCAAGGCATCTCTTCTAACCTGGTCTGAAGATGGCAAAATATAAAACGGAAGATGTCCTTGTAGTGAAAAATTGATTGAGTGATGGAGGTCATTGTGTCATGAACCTGCACTTGACTGGACACCGGCTTGGGAACGATAACGACGATGACAATGATGAAGTTGATTATGAGGATGAAGATGGCAATGATAATGACTTGTTGATGACGGTGATAGTGAGGATGATGGTGATGATGATAGTACGATTACGATGATAATGTCGATGGTGATGGCAGTGACAATAGAGATGGTGATAACGATGAAACCGATGTGGCTCCACCAAAACAAATCCATATCGCTGATGAGCCCGTGCGGCGTTGGTCAGGTTTATAGTGTCATATTGCCCCAACGTGACGGTATGAGTCTCTGTCCCCGGAAACTAATGGCACATTGGGTCTTACCGTATCTCATGAACGTACCAGACATGGAGGGGAAGGGGGGAAGGTCGCATTTTCGGTGACTTAGGGGACTCACATCCACTGCTTTCTTACGAGTTTTTTTTCTGTTTACTGCACAGTGAGATGGCCTTGTACAGTAATGATGCATACTATGTTGATTGTCGTTACTGTTATCATTTTTATCATTCCGTTTCCTTTTCCTGGCAGTAAGTGGGGGAGGTGGGGTAAGGAAAGCAAGAAAAGTAGAAGAATATGATAGTGTGAGAACTAATCAACAGCATACACAGTGAAACTAGTCACACACCCTCTTATGCAACATTCAAGCCCCAGGAATCCCGACTCCACCTGATACACCTATCCACACGTAGCTCTACAATTACCTATGATACAGTGTAAATCAAACGACTGTCAGGCTATAAAAAAGGAGGGTCAGTTCCTTGCCATACACTCCTCAGTACAATATTCATCCAGGCAGCTCGATACCTAATCAGTTCACTGACAAACTCAGCTTCCATACCCCTGTTTCTCACGCACTCCTTTCCCATATCTGCCCACTTTCACTTTGGCCAATCACGCCTCCTCTCACATTTAAAATCATTCATACATACCCGTTTCACTACCCTATATTATCCATTCTGTCCATATGATCATACCATCTAAGCACGCTGTCTTTTGCTCTGTGTCCGCGTATTTCCATACTCCACATCTTTCATTAATTACATTATTTCTTATCCTATCCACTCTCTGCACTCCATACATGTTTCTCATGTATCCCAACGCCATCACTCTTTTTTCGTTTTCTTACCACCTAATAGTCTCACTCCCATATATTAGTGTAGGTAATAATGCTCCTTCATGCAATCCTCTCGCAGTTGCCACGCACAGCCCTCCGTTTATTATCAAGGCCTTCATAACACCAGCCACTTTCCCTACCCGTACTACTCTACTTTCCACTTAATTTTCACATGATCCCCCCTTTTCTTTCACTGCACTCCGGTATTTACACTTTCTCACCAGTTCAAGTCCACCTCCATTCATCATTGTGCAGAAAATACACATAACACACCAAACCCTGGCAAGGCGAATTAATCACAACATCGTAAGTTATGATTGTTATGTCAGTGACGAAGTTGATGATGATGATAAAGACGAACAACATAGAAGGGAACACATAGGTGTATTATGCAGAGACATGTAGGCCTATGGGACTGGGAGGCCTGAAAATCTCGTACAGACACAAGAGAAAGACAAACAGGAGATAGGTGATGTAATTCCATAAGCTATTGACTGTGTAGGGTTTTCATCCGCAGTTAATGTGAAAATATGTACTTTTCATCTCTATAGTGAAAGGGTTTTAACGACGGTTCTTATCCATCTGACTGTGTAAAGTTTTCCTCTCTATTAAAAAGTACCATCTGTAGTTACCAAAAAATATAATAGTTACCCTTATAATGCAGTTTCATATTTGTTGACGCAGCTGTGTCGTTGACGAGAAAATATAAACAAGAGCTTTCATCATGGCACCATAACCATCAGCTGGCAAACCAATAACTGTCATAATCATCATGAGAATAACAGGCGATGTGGTTCATGATTTTCCGTCATGAACTAATTAGGAGTAAATCAGTCTAGTGCTGAAATCAGGCCACTTAGTAGTATTTTTCTCTCCAGAATATAAGGTCATAGCAACAATATTGAGATCCAGTCAGAATAATCAAGACTTCTTTTTTGTTAGTTCAGTTGCGGTCATATCACTTTTGGTTCATTCATCTTCTCACGATTCATAGTTTGGACGATGTAACCTGGAGCTTGGCAGTCTTGCTTAACTCATTCATAATACACTTTCAGTCCTTCCTCAACCCCTCCAACCTCGTTACATGTTCCTGCGCACCACCCTTCTAACAGATCAATAGTGTGTCGAAGGCAAGGGGTGAGAATGAAGTCGCTAATATTAGTGTTTTACTTAAAAAGTGTCCACATTCATATGCATTTAATGCGTGAGAAAATTCCCAGCAGGAGAACATTTCCTTCGCTTACAGAACGCGTATGAAAACCCCGGAAAGGTTTAGATCTAATCAGGGCCGTTCAAATAAAATGATATCCATTCAGGTGACTTTTGGTTTATTAAAGTCAGTTCTGGGCCAGTTAGTTCAGTGAGGTCCATTAAGGCTATTTTATGATCATTTTGTTACTTTGGGTAACGCATAGGGAAGATACTGTACCTGTGGTAATTTGGATAGCCTAATGCAGCGGCTTAGTGTTTCTAAATAGCGCGTGAATTACTTGCCACAGGCTCTAATGCCTTTGCTACGGAGATGACCACTGTGGGAGCCTCATTGCGTCTGCCTTTTCTTTTGCTGTACCTTTACAGGCCCTCCACATCAGTTTGGATCTGTCAGATGATTCACTGTCCATTCAGGGTCATTTAGAACCAAATGAGCTCATTTCGTTTCAGGAATGCCATTACCGGTCCATTCAATCTCACAACATATACTTCAGTTTAATTGGATCATTTCAAGTCGTCAGGACAATTCAAAGCTTTTTATACGTGTTTGACTTTCGGCTTATACTTCAAAGCCTGCTGCCTGCGCCCCAGCGGTCCTTTTATGTGGCGTCCTTTCACATATCACCTCTTCGGCATTAATACCCACATTCCATATGAGTTCATGTTTGGGCTGTTTCAGGCAGGACTGGTGTATTAGCCCGGTTATTTTTATGACATGTCGGTTGATATTATGAAAGAGGAAAAAATATATGTTTTCTCGATTACCGATATCACAGTATCATACTATTCCCTACCCCTGCCAAGGCTCGAACTTACCTAACCACTTGACCACTACCTTCCACATTCAGATGAAGTTTGTTCTGTTAAGATTAGCTAATAGTTATTCAAGGTACATCAAATTCATTCATTCATAGCCTTCATAATGCAGTCCAGCTCAGAACAGGTAAGATCCATTTAAGTATGTTCAAGGGAAGTTAGGTCGATTGAAGTTCGCTCATGCCTACTCTTTGCCACTGAAGTCCAGTTACGTTCCATTTACTTATTTTTCGTTCATTTAGTTCTGTCGTATCTAAACTGCTCAGTCAGATCAGTTTAGTACATTTATTCTTCCTTCATTAAATATTTTCACATCCAAACTGCTTAGAAAGATCATTTTAATAATTTCTTTTGCTTTTCCTTCATTAATTTCTTCCTCAGCCAACTACACAGTCGTATAAGTTTCTAGTATATCTTATTTAGTATATATTTTACTGTTTGTTTTCGTTCACATCGAAATCATTTAGTCCTATTAATTTATCAGATTATTTTCGTTCATTAACTTCTTTCACATTCAGGTTGTTTAGTCATTAATTTACTAGATATTTTTTCTCGTTCAGTAACCTCTTTCACATCCAAATTGCTCTGTCAGATTTATTCAGATTCATTCATGGCCGATCAGTGGCATCCATTCAGGAAGAGTGTGGTGCAATCAGTCTCATCATTGTCACCTCGCATCCACACAGGCCCATAGCAATCATAGTGGCAGAGTTATAGAGCAATTCGGTTCAGTTTTTGTCCATTCAGATCAGTAAGGTCAGTTTAGGCCAAGTTATGTCCATTCAGATTACTAAGGTCATTTCAAGTTATGCCTAATCAGATCACCAAGGTCAGTTCAGGTCAAGTTAAGTCCATTCAGCTCACTAAGGTCAGTTGAGGTCAAATTATGTCCAGTCAGATTACCGAGTTCAGTTCAAGTGGTTATGTCCTAAGCTCATTAAGGTCAATCCAGGTTAAGTTATGTCCATTCAGCTCACTAAGGTCAGTTCAGGTCAAGTTATGTTCATTCAGCTCACTAAGGTCAGTTCAGGTCAAGCTATGTCCATTCCTATCAATAAGGTCATTTCAGGTCAGGTTATGTCTAGTCAGATTACTGAGGTCAGTTAAGGTCGTTATGTCCAACACTTTTATTAAGGTCATTTCAGGTCAATTCATGTCCGTTCAGATTAATAAGGTCAAGTCAGGTGAAGCCATGTCCCTTCAGATCCATTAAAGACAAAAAACATTCACTTCAGACGAGTCAGGTCATTTCAGATCCAGTTATAGCAATTCGGGTCAAACTGTGTCCTTTCAGATCACTAAGCTGCATTTTTTCGTCTGTTCGGGCTCAGTCAAATTAATTAGTCAGTTTAGGTCTGTTCACTGTCATAGAGGGTCACTTATATTTATTACAGTCTGTTCAAAGTCTAACTGGCCCACTCAGACCAAAACCCGTCCAGCCACATCCATGCTAGTCTACCTGGATCCACGTAGTCATGCCAGTTCTTTTTAATTTCAACTTCTCCAGACCCAAGAATCCAATTCAGCACGATCTTATAATCACTTCAAGTCCATCCTGGCGATTTAAGTGAAAGAGGATCGATTTGGGTCATGCCTGTCGGTGCAGAGGTTTTCACGATACGACGATTCGGGTCTTTCTAATCCCTCTGTGTTCATCCGATCGATTCAGACTGACACATACCTGTATCATTTTAATTCATGCATATACAGGTGTGTGCCAAAGGTCACCCCTATTAGTCCAGTATGTCGAATTAAGCCTTAGAGGACTGTGTGTGTGTGTGTGTGTGTGTGTGTGTGTGTGTGTGTGTGTGTGTGTGTGTGTGTGTGTGTGTGTGTGTGTGTGTGTGTGTGTGTGTGTGTGTGTGTGTGTGTGTGTGTGTTTAATTTTACATGTTTAATCATGGTTAGCAAGCACCATTCCTTGAAGTAAATGCTGGGAAATGAATAAACCTGTACTGTTTTAAACTGATAGATAATGTGAGTGTGTGTGTGTGTGTGTGTGTGTGTGTATATATATATATATATATATATATATATATATATATATATATATATATATATATATATATATATATATATATATATATATATATATATATATGGGCTGGGATGATGAGGAACGATATATATATATATATATATATATATATATATATATATATATATATATATATATCTTGTGAATATGGTCTTTGTATGTCTGCTGGTCGTCCAGGAGGTCGTTTTTATGATAATTACCACATCAGAACATAAACCAGAAGCAGAATGGACTGGGATGGTTATGGGTATTGGAAATGTCGGGCAAGTACATGCTGAGGAGATGAGTGCTGCAGGTAGGCTGATATGAAGGGGAGTAAAAATAAAATGGGCTCTTTAGACAGGACTAGGGGGAGGGGAGCATTGGCAATGATGGTGGAATGACTTCATTCGGGGGAGATGGACGTTGTATGAGGTGCGGCGTTGACGGTGGGAACAAACTCCTCTTAAAAATCTGAAGAATATGTTTTTATGGAGGAGGGGATGTAAAAACAGGCGGGATGGGAACGGAGAGGGGTGGGTCGGGGATGGTGGTGGGTGATTTGGATGGATGGAAGGAATACAGTTTGTGACAATGGAATTAGTAGGTTGACCCTAATAGGCATGGCGATGAATTCATTAAAAAAAATACGCAGGCATCGGGTATAGAGGTGTTCGTAGGAAACCTTAACTTGAGCAGAAGGACAAGAATCGTGGTACCAATTGCATCAGTGTGTTATCGTCGGTGATTAAAAAGCAATAAAACAGAATAAAACAGTAAATTTAGATGCGGAGTACTCACAAATATTTAAGAGGAATATCAGGTGATACAAAATAATACTCTACAGAGCACTGTTGATGGGAGGCTAACGGGTGTAATACAGTCGCTCGTCATTAATTTAATATACCCGCAATTACTCTCCCAGTAATAATGTGTCCGTATTATCACACTTTGTCGGATTATTTTCGCATATTTTTGGCGCGAGCTAAACTTATAAACAAATACCTTGTTTTTAAATAACTAATGATTACACACTGATGTAGAAACGTTGAAATAAATATTGTTCATGTAGATGGTCGTTGTCATCATCCTTTTATGTTAATTCTCCACGCAAAAAGTTGAGGAGAAAAAATATAAAATTACGAGTAAGTGGGGGTGCAAAAAAGCCTAATATGAGCCCTCGCTAAAGTGTACGGGAGTGCAGCTTCCAGTTTCTGAAAATCCCTAGCGAGTGACTGACGAACAGGCTTGCTTCAGAGAAAGTAAATGCATGCTGATTTTTCACACTGGCGTCTCGAGACAAAAGAAATAATGTACAAAAGGATAAGTAGAAGGCAAATGTGGTTGTGAGTCTCCTAATATCATAGTAATGTGGCCCCGGAAGGAGCTGCTGTAATTATTCCTAAGCGTATTACCAACTGAGAATAAGGTCGTTAAAAAAGCCTCGCTCAACACACAAATTCAGTTTCCCAAGCTTATGCAAATTAACGACCTAATTTACATAATACGCCCCATGAAATTTAGTTTACTAACTACACTAGCGACACCGCAGGAGGGTCATACGCATAAAAATCTTCAAATGTTTTATTAATAGCACTGGCTATCACTTTTAAAAGTTTAAAGAGGAAGATACCTGAGTAGCAGCTTTTTCTTGCGTATAGTATTAACCATGAAACTATTTTATTAAGGTAAATGGAAGCATGGAACTGGAGGGATTAGAATTATTAGTCTTACCATCACCTTCTCTACGAAGGTGCTCTTGAAGTTTATCTCACTGAATCCAAAATGACATATACTTTTTAGTTAATTTTTGCAGCTATGAGGTGACTTTCCTCTACTTTGATATGGCCTCTCGCATACTTAAGGAGTTGTTAAGGCTGTAGACAACCCCCTCAGTTTGAAAACTCTCTTCTAAGGAGAAAATATAATAAGATGGCAAGAACAAAATGAAAAGGACATCCTAGAGCTCAGTGGGTGAATTTTGTCGTTAAGGAAGATGTATTCGGGCCTAAGGGGTCAAGGCCAGACCACTTAGAGAGGCCATCAGGGTCTGTGAGGTCTGTGTATCAACGTATTATGTTTCCTCTGAACTCCCCTTTCCCTCCGACCCATGTCTCAGCCTTCGTTCCATTTTTTCTTTTTCCTCCCTACCACCTTCTCTCTTTCTTCATCCTCGTGTTTACTTATTTTTCTTTCCCCCTCGTGCGAATCCATTTTTCATTTTCTTCTCTCTCTTGTTTTCATGCCTTGCTTAAACTTTTCCCTCGTTCATTTCTCTGTTTCTCAGTTCTTTGTTTTTCTTCCTTCTCTCTGCTCGTCTCCCTTTCATTTTATTCATGCTCTCCTTTCCCGGATTTCTTCCATCTTCTTTCTTCTTCTATCCTCTTTCTTCTCTCCTCTTCTTTCCCTTCCTTCTTCCTTCTCCTTATATTCCGCTTTGCTCTCTCCTTCTCTTAACTTTCTACAACCGGAGACTGAGTCTTTATCCGAAGAAACTTACAGGTTACCGTTGGGTTTGTGGCGTCTGCGTATCAACGTAACTCTACCCCTTCTTTCTTACGTATCTCTCTGTTCTCCTTTCCTATTTTTCTAACCCTGCTTTCATCGTCTTCTCCTCGTCGTCATCTCTCTCTCTCTCTCTCTCTCTCTCTCTCTCTCTCTCTCTCTCTCATTTCCTCACACCTCTTCCATTTCTTCGTGCTGTTTCATCCTCCTCTCCCTTCTCTTCGTCTTTCTCATCACGCCTCCTTCTAACTTTCACTTATGTCCATTTTCTCGCCTTTTTTTTTTTTTCCGGTCTGTGCTGGGGAAATGACTCCTCTCTCTCTCTCTCTCTCTCTCTCCCCATTCGTACAATTTTCTTTTTTCTCCTCCCGTCTCACTCTATTTTCTTCTCTCCTGCCTGTCTTTCTCTCCTCTCCTCTTTCGCTCACTCCTTTGTCTTTCTCTGTGTGTAATGGTGGTGATGGTGATAGTGATGACCATATCAGTGGTGGTGACGGTGGCAGTGGTGATAATGATAAGACTGATGGTGGTGGTAGTGGTGATGGTGGTGATGATGATGATAATAAGAGTGATGGTGATAATAATGCTGATGGTCATGATGATAATGATGGTGATGATAAAATGACATAGAGAATAAAGAAGGATAGACTAAGGCTTGTTTCAGACAGAAGCAAAGGTAGATAATTCTGATCATTTTCATACTGTGGTAAGGTGAACCCGCTGGGAGTAATGCTGAGATGAGGACAGTGAGAGGTGATGTGGATGATTGTTTAATGACATGCATTTTGTACCCAATGTAAAACTGAGAGGAATGCGGTGAAAAAGAAGAGAAAGGAGTATTCAGTGTACACAATCGGAAGTGGAGAGGCAGAGGACCTAAGCAGTTGCGGGTGAATGAGAGTTCTTGGTAGTGCTGGAGTTACGGTCAGTGAGGTGGAACATGTGAGTGCATTAAGAAGTTTCTGGGAAAGAATACCAAACCTGTGCGTAACGTGGCAAGGGTGGCGTCTAGTAAGAAGAGAACAACTTGCTGGGATGGGCCACAGAAGCTGAAAGACAAGTAAAAGAAAAGAGAAACTGGCTTGAGTGAATGCAACAAAGATTCAAAAGACAGAAGGAAAGAAGATATTGAGGATAAGAATAAAAAGAGGGGAGGGGGGAGTGGAGGTGATGTAGATTTAATTAAAGGTAGTCAGCATTCCCAAGGAAATGTATGATAGTCTCCGCACACCAATAGTACACTGGCATACATCTGAGCAAATTACAATGATGACTGCTGACCATATAAAAAAATAGGGCCTCAAATCTGAGTGTGAATACCATTTGACTTTTGACCTATATATGCATTACAGTGCCTAAATAAAAAAAATGAAGAGGTGTGAAGGATACAAACCTTATGAACAATTATTCCTAGTTTGAAGCGGATACCTGAAGAAATAAAGGAATGACAACAAGCCGAAAAGTGTTTGGAACGAAAGAAAGACAAAGGAAGAAAATTAGCAAAAACATTAAGTCTGCACACTTTGATGCAGAGACCCCACAATTAATAGTACTGTGGAATAATATTTGTATCATTCAATCCATTATTGCCCTATCAGGAGCACAGCGCTCTAGGGCTAAAATACTTACTCCAGGCTAGAAAAGATAAGCGTGACCCTTTGATCGGTTCCTCTCAAAATCAAATTACCTAATACTTGCCCAAACATTAGCTCTTCCACCAAAGCAGTTCGACTTGTTTTGCCCAGTGACCTTGAACTTTGACATTCTCTCCTGTCTTAAACTTTGTCATATTGTTTTCAAAACCGAATCTCTTTATCTTTGTTTTAATCTGAACCCTTCCACAAAGTTTCGTCTACTCGGGATAAAAACTAACCAAGGTGACCAAACCCGAGATTCCTAGATGGAGGCCAGGCGTCTTGTCGCTACACCATGGCGTGATAATAGCAAGCCATCCAAATTCTATTATGAATCAGTTATATACTGTATATATGGTGTGTGGAATCAGATCCGCCTTTTTATTCAGTGGTACTGGGGACAGTACTTTTTTTTTTGTAAGGTGAACTTGACGGACCTTAATGCAGTCCCTCTTTATTAAGACCCTTATGTCCTCTCTTATTAACACCTTTCCTGCAATACCACTTGTATAATTATCCCACAATCCCAGTAAGGACGAAACTTATTGATCTACCTGTTTTACTAGATTATATTTCTTTGTTTTAAGATCACAGATGATCACATACTTATGCCGAAACTTCTGAATAGCCGCTGTTCATATTCACGAACGTTTTTCTGTTTCTGTTCAAGATAATTCTTGACGAGAACAAAAAAAAAAAAAATGCTGGTCTTGTATGCCATTGTCTGAAGACTCAGGCTGTAAATGCAAAAGAATATTTAGATACAACAGAGGAAATAAATCCTCAAGAGAAACTGTCGTTGGAAGGCTCTTAGGATGATGAGAATGTGGCCCCGAGAAAGGGTCTGTTGTCCATATCACCAACTGAGAATAACGTCAGTATAAATGCTTCACTAAACACACAAATTCTGTTTCCAGGCTTATGATAATTAATGATCTGGTCTACATAATATGCATCAAAAATGTACTTTAATTACTATACCAGCTCCCCTGGAACATCATAATCATACTTTTTTTTTTTTAATTATGAGTACTGGTTGTCTATTAAAGTGCGTAAAAGGGAAGATACCTGAGGAGCAGCTCTTGCCTGCGTAGAATAGTAATCATCAAACTATTGTATTCAGGCTAAAGGAGCTTTGGAACTTTGAGGGGTTAGAGTTAACCAAACAAACACCTTCATTACTGGAGCGCTTTCCAAATTTTAACCAGGTGAGTTTTTCCTCCTCCGTTCTCCTCTCACCTTCTTTCTTCCCATCACTTATTCATTTCCAATCTTCCTTCCAGAATTCTTCCGCTTTGCTATCCTGGTTTTAACTTCAACAAATAGAGAGAAAATCTTTTCACGAATATTATGGCCGGATAACTTAGAGGGGACCATAAAGCCTTTAAGGAATGAGAATCTATGTTACTGTTCCTCTGCATTTTTCCTTACCTCTACCTTGTTCTTCCGCCCTTTGTTTTTACCTCTCTGTCTCTGTCTCTGTCTCTGTCTCTCTCTCTCTCTCTCTCTCTCTCTCTCTCTCTCTCTCTCTCTCTCTCTCTCACACACACACACACACTACTACATTTCCCCAGACCTCTTTCATTTCCTCTGTCGTTTCCTCCTCTTCCTCCTCCTCCTCGTCTTTCTCATCACGCCTTCGTCTAACTTTCACTGCTGTCCATTCTCTCACCTTTTCTAGTCCATGCTGGGGAAGTGAATCTCTCTCTCTCTCTCTCTCTCTCTCTCTCTCTCTCTCTCTCTCTCTCCTGTATTCCTTGCCCCTTTCTTTCCGTCCAACTTCTCTTTCTCTTCTCTCCTTTTTGTTTTTCCTGCTCACACCTCTATTCTCTCTTTGTTTGATGATAGTGATGATGGTGGTGATGGTGACAGTGATGGTGATGTTGAATGATGGTGGTGATAACATTACACTGAAAGTAACTTAGGCTATGACAACCTTTAGTTATGGAAGAGGCAAATGGAAATCGGAATAAGCATGTTGAACTAATAACGTGAACCTTTTCGGAGAGTTGCTGACACTTATTCGATGCGGAGGCCTTTTTCAATTACATGATTTTGGAACGCAAGGTAAAAGTCAGAGGGATGTGGTGGATAAATGGAGAGATAAGTGCACAGAAAAAAACAAATAATAATACGGAGGCTGAGAAACAAAGCAATGGCAGGTGACTATGACCTCAGGGTTGTGCGGAAATTAGTCAGTGATGTGGAAACCAGGGGATTTGGAAACTTT
This sequence comes from Coenobita brevimanus, assembly GCF_032717465.1. Taxonomy (NCBI): domain Eukaryota; kingdom Metazoa; phylum Arthropoda; class Malacostraca; order Decapoda; family Coenobitidae; genus Coenobita; species Coenobita brevimanus. Next base: position 3,829,190 of record NC_137016.1, on the reverse strand, counting down.
TGGAAAACATTCAGGAGGGTAACGTGATGAAAGGTGGAGTAGCTATTATCTGAGTCATGCATACGCGTCTGTGTTGCCTGCTAATAATGAACAGGAGCTTTTCATTTTTGTGTGTGTGTGTGTGTGAACTGAATGGATCTACTATATCTTAAGTTGATTTGATTAGTTCTTAAGGAATATTAATTGATCCGACTCATGCTTGCACGTGAAGGTCCTGAATGAAAGGTAACTGTACTGAGAGAGTGTAATTATAACGGAATGGACCTATACTGGCATTATTACACATTAATTTACAAAAAAATGTGGCTTAAATTTGCCACTGGACTTAATTCTTTGCAACTTATTCACGCAGGAAGACCTATGTTAGTACGACTGTTCTCTGTGAGACTATGCCAGCCGAAGGTTATGCTGGCACGACGCAGGTATGGGGTCAAAGAAAGGTGCGTTATCTATTTCTTGCCTCAGCTCCTCTTCAGCACGACGACTCCTTATTAACTCTTGTATATCCAAATGATTTTACCGATCTTAGGGGAGAGTCATGTAACAAAAAGGTTTGAAACAGTCTCAAGTAGCTGATCTAGGACGTTTGCGTTATTTTATTTTCACCAGTATCAAAGAATCAGCACGGAGGGAATCTTGCGGGGTATAGGATTTAAGGGCAGCTTGAGTTCGAAGAAGTTGAAATACCCTTTGGTGAAGTTATGCTGAGCTACGAAAACTTCAGTTAGGTCTTTCCTGAGCTAATGAAATGGATCAACTTTGCCTGTACGTGAATAAAGAAGGATGAATGGAGATTGTAATTCGCTTCACTAAGAGAGGTCTTCTGTGAGCAGAATATGATAGTTTGACTGTAGCATGAACAAAGGGCCTCTGGTACTGAGGGTCTGTGTTTACCCAGTCACTACGAGAATTCTTTCCTCTAATGAATAAAATAATTTCACAGTAGCTCGAAGAGCTCAAGCTACTCTGTCAATTAGGAAGGCTACCATGATGAACGAATAGACGTCAGATCCAATTAAGAGCGCAGACCTACGTGCTGAAACCCTGTATTCAAAACTTCCTACGAATCTAACCTGGAACATAATCATAAATTTTTTTAAACATCATTCTCAATGGCAAATTTTTCGGACATTGTTTGAAAACATGTGGTTAGCACTGATGTGGACACTTCCTGTCCCTAGCGTGAGGGTGGCTGATCAACAACATAACACATACATTGTGTCTTTCTTCGTTCAGCCTCCTCAGTAATGCTCGTACCCAACACATGAGAAAGTGTGCAATTTCTGTCTACATAATATCCTTGTTTCAGACGCAGCGAGCAATACATCCTCTTTCATTAACATAAGAAGGCCTCCGCCCCAGACACATGAGTACGGTATGTCTGATTCCAGCATGCTAAAGCCTTTTCCTGGAGCTATGTCATTAGACATTGCTACGTAAATGTTTGTTGCATGTTCTAGGACATGATTCCAGCATTATCTTAAAATGTTAGCAACAACGCTTTGACCGACACTGAGAACAGAGATATCCGTGCCCTAGTCGGGTACATTGATATTTTTCCTACTTTTGTACTGATGTGTTCTCGGGACGGTGAGAATGGAATGAGTAGGACGATGATAATGATGATGCTGAAGTTTCTGTGTTGGAAGCGATAATTTTTCATTAAATAATACCATGACTGTAAATATGAGGGACACCAGAAGTGATGTAAATTTTCATCAGGAAAAGTCATATGTCGGTATCACTGTCAAAATATATAAGACGTCTTTGTAGCCCACTTAAGGGGTTACCGAAGTTTATCTCGAACTTCTTAATTACAAGAAGTTATTCCTGTAATGAACAACTGCACCCAGTAGTGGTAAGATTATGTTAAAGGATGTCTCGGGGCTGAAGGATTGAATGAAAAATAAGGCATCGACCTGCGGAGTAATGGTGAAAGCTGACAAATTATTTCAGTACTAGATTAACTGTTCTGTCATTCTGTTTGTCTGCTTGTCTGTCAGTATCTATCTACCTGTCTTTCTACCTGTCGACGTTACCAACCTATCACTCCAAATATCGATTTATCTTTCTAAGTCATGCTGAGGCTCTCATGTATATTCTTCTCATTTTTAAAGCACAGTATAAAATAATAAATTAAAGCCTGACATTCATTCATTCATTCATCATCTAATCCTGTGTTGCCTCATGAGGAGCTTAGGAACCCGGAGCTAGGCAAGCTGGTCCTGACATTTAAGATGAGAGTGATCAGCCTCACTTATCCCTGACTGGCATTACGTGAGCAAAATAAAACCCGACCATCCCTTGGATATGATCCTGCACCGGCCCAATCCGATTGGAGCGCCTTAATTACCCACTAAACCACCAGGCGCCATAATGTGGTTATATGGTTATCAACCAGCGTCGTAAATGGTTTCCTGGTGTACAGGAAACCATTTGGCTTGTCACTCAGTGTAGAGTCACCCGCAGACAAAGGGAAGAGGAAAGAATGAAAGAAAGACAGAGGAGGAAGGATGGAAAGAAGGAAGAGGGGAAAGGGCAGGCACCCAAGAGCAGCACTACATGGAGCGAGTGGATGGTGAGCACTCCCAATATTTATTAATTTTAACATTTTATTATGCTTTGGGTGATGGTATTTGTCACTTTCATGGTATTGTTTTTCCTGACGATGAAATCATGAGGGGCATAGCGCGACCGAGTCCAGATGAGCGTTTTCCAATCGTTCCTTCGTTTGTACTCTACAGACCGCAATTGTAGAACTATTTTGATGACTAAAATGTCAAGTGAAACCTCTGCACCTCACGGGTGTGTCTTCTTCGGAGCAATGAACATGATATGAGCAATACCAAGGCCACATTGAAAAAAAAAAAAAAAAAAAAAAAAAAAAAAAAAAGTCTAAGCCATAAAGCAGACGTCTTTAGTTACAATATTTACAAGATTATGGCATTATGTTGGGATCACTGGAGAGGACGTCCAAATCAGCATATTACGTCCACATCAAAATTCTGATAGAACCCACTGGAAACAGGCAAACAAAGACAAGGAAAAAAATAAACAGGCGCCTGTGATGTTACCTCATTTGGTGGTGGAGACAATAATGGAAGTTGGTGGCGAGGTAGGTAGTTAGGTAGCCAGGGAGGTGGGGAGGCAGTAGTGCTGGGAGGTGGTTAGGGAGGTAGGTAGGCAAGCAGGTAAGTAGGCGGGGATGTAAGCAGGGAGGAAGGTAGGCAGGGAAGCAGGTAGGGTGTTGGGTGGGTACGCAGGTAGACAGGAAGAAAGGTAGGGAGGTAGGAAAGGAGGCCAATAAGCAGGGCGGTAGGTAGGGAGGTAGACAAGGATTTAGCTAGGTAAGTAGGTAGAAAGCGAGGTAGGTAAGTAGGTAGGTAAGCAGGCAAGCAGGCAGGAAGGAAGGGAGGGAGGGAAAAGTGGGTAGGTAGAGAGGCTCGCTACAATAAGTATAGAGGCAAATAGACAGAGGCATGTAAATGAGAAATGTAGCAAGAAGAGCAGATTATTCGTTAATAAAGCAAAGAATTAAATGCACCGTAATACCTCCTGGTGATAGGATCACTTAGTCTAACAGACTTCAAAACCTAAGATCTGGCTCATAACAAAGAATCTGCTGTGCACGCAAAGGTCATACAAGACTTAGTCTTCAGGAGCCTAGCATGGCAGTGCACAGCTAGTATGTTTTGTCGGTATAAAAATCAAATAATGGCTGCTAAGTACAAGGCTCTGGACACACGTGCCCTTGAACATCGCTCAAAGCATTACTATAAATATGTTATCAGCATGCTAGATTCTTGTTGCCGAACATGCTACAAACACATTCGTAGCAGTGTTCGATGGAAATATTTGCGTCATTTGCTCCAGCACGTTTGCAGCTGACATGCAATCCAAATGGACACCTGTCTGTAGCAGAGCTTCCGATTATGTCAGTAGGATAGGACATGCTGCTTCGCTGAGGCTACCAAACGGTAGGAGTGATACAGTTCCATTCGTTGTGGCACCCGGTCTCTGACCCATCCAGTGATGCTGAAATGACCTCCACGCACAATCTGTGGCATTCAGTTGAGCAGCTAGCCAGCCAAATTCATACTTGGTGCAAAAGTCTACAACTAATTACACTCACGGCAGTAAGACAAGTTACATAATTGCTTACGTTGATGATCTGGTGGCTAATTCCTTCTGCAACATTGGTACTGAATATACAAGGAAAGGAAGCCAAAGATATTAATATCGAGAGCATTGCCAACAATCGCCACGTATGTACTTTAAAAACGGGAATAATAGAAATTTGAAGTGACAGATGGTATAGTTGTTGTTGAGCAACCCTGTTCTGTCTAGATGAGCAGACCCATCAACCACGGACAAGCAACAGTTCCTTCAGGGTCGTCTCGTGGAGTGAACCGATGTTCCCCAGCAGTAGACAGCGCCTCACACAGCGAGGCAAGGGGAAAGAGTGTAGAGGTTTGATTCCAGATGAATCCGCATTTGCTTCTCTCCATCCGGTTATTAGGGACACTACAGTATAGTAGATTGCACATCACCTCGTTACTTGGTTATATTGTTACCACAAAGCTGTGTAAATGAGTTTCTTGGTTGCAGGACAATATTGCGCTAGTCACCTAGTGTAGATCCAGGAAAAGTGGAAAGCGTAATAATAAGTGACAGGAAGGATGGGAGAAACAGGAAGAGAGAAGGGTAGATATTGTACAGCAAATGAATGAATAATGTGAAGGAAGTAATAGGTTGCACTACATCAAGTGAGTGGATGATGATCCGTCACCACCCTCCGCCATGATAGGTGGCACAATATGACCGAAATATAGATGCTGCTGATGACCATAAATATTTAGGCTTCATTTTGGGTAATCAGCTCATTAATGACAGAGACTAAGGTATGTATAGGAACATTATTTTATTATCTTATCTGAATTTTAATTAAATTTGCAGTTAATTTTAACATTTTTATACATGCATACATACTACATACATTCTTTCGCAACAATTATCTCCACACCTTGTTCTTGGTCTGTTTCTCCTTCTCTCCCATCCTTCCACTCTCATACACACATCTGGTAAATTTTTCGTCCTTCACTCGCTTCATAAAACAGTCATGAAAGAAAAGACAGTCATCCTTTGATCCTTGATAAATGAGTGGCAAGAAACCATTCAAGTTCCTTGCATTGTTTCACCTTTCGACTTTTGTGATCTACCACACATGAAACTAATTGTCCGATTGAAATATCAGAATGCGTCTGTTGCGGGAAAAGGAGTAATCTAGATTATTTTAACCATTTGTCTGGTAATACATTTCACTGAGGCAAACCCGAATGAAAAACCTACAGCCATATTCTTAAACACATCCTTCCTCTGAAGATGCATGGGAAAGAAATCCTTAGCTTTATCGGTAATCTTTAAAAAAAATCTTCCTCTTCGTGACCTGCTCGATGGCAAAGAGTTTTCCTTCGAGCAGCAGAAACTACTGAAACTTGAAGGAGTTTTCTTTTTACTTGTCTCCTAAAAAAATTCCTTCCCAGTTGGTGTGCATTCGGTTGTTGTTCATTATGTATATATTTAAAAACTTGAAGTAAGTTGCTGTATGATTTAGGAAGACAATTTGCAACGCTATACTAATTATTCACCGCCACCTGTATCTCTTTAGACGTGTTGCCCATGTCAGCTGAGATGTTTAGTCAGACATAAACAGAGCAGACGACGTGCTAAGACATGGTTAGTTCACACACTGCCACTGGTATTCATCCACTCTTACATGATCCGACACTGTTAAAATCTTCTACATTCAGGCCAGGGTCAAACAAGGATTTTTTTTTTTTCCAAGAAACATTTGCTTGGTAATTTGCCAGGAGAAGGGGAATCTGCCATCAGGGTCACACGAGTGGTTCGGCTATGTGATCCAGCTGGAAAAAAACAAGTGAGCGCCACCATGCGAGTATATGGGACGGACTATAAACAAGTGTTTCTTATACTTACGAATAACAAGATTGAAGATAATGATATTCCTCCAGTATTATTTGGCATTAAATCTTGAACAGTGAATACAACTGTTGAGTTAGCTAGAATGGCATTTATGGATGAATACAAACCAACAGTAGTGATGTGTTGGTGGGATTAAGTTAGTGGTTTATATCTGGAGATGTGAGGAACATTCTCGACTAGCATAAGTGTTATGTCGTAGGATTAGGTTAATGTTTTATATTTGGAGATGTGAGGAACATTCTAGAAACTCCTTCGCTTTTGGAAGTAGATTTTGCTATTAATATCATGGTGTATTATTGTGAAAAAAAAAAAAAAAAAGTGAGTCTTCTCCTAGGTTCTGATTCTAGAATACTCTGTAGTCTTCTGGTGGTGGAGCCTGAGGGTATTGAAAGGGACCGTACCACCTCTGAATCAGTTAGTCACATGTAGACGAACAATAACAAAGTAATGGACAGAGTGAGTTAGTGAGCAGGAGTGACAGTCAGAGTCAGTGACAGAGAGAAAGTAGTACAGAATGACGTGAAAGTCAGTCGATAGTGAGAGTCAGTCAGTGAAAGGACAGTGCATTAGCAGCAGTGAGTTAGGACAGAGGTAGTGTGAGAGACAGAAGTCAGTGTTTTGCTAGTGTATCTCAGCTTTGCCTGGAAGGAATAAAACCCTGAAGTGTTGAGCAGCCCTTGATTAACATCCTGGCCTGTCCTCGCGTCGTTATCCGTGTATCAACGAACGCTTACGGTGTAACAATATGGATGTGGTGGCAACCAAAGCCTATCTTTAGGCCTTGGTGGCAACCTCGCACGTCTTGTGTGTGTCGTGCTTTTTCATCCAGCAGGAGGGATGCGTGCTTTGAAGAATAAGTTTATAAATTTGATATTCCAACATACCAAAAGTCTGCCTTCCGGGTCTTTTTAACTCTACAGACCTACCAGCCTGAATATTTTTCCTTCCCTTCCAAGGAAGGAGAAAAATAATTGGAAGGGAAGGAAAAGTTCAGGGAAAGAATTACTTTTAAGAATACGGCCACTAACTCCCTCCATGTCGACGAAAACGTTAGGTGAAAAGTTTCTCTCTCTTTTACTGTTATGGTTTCTATTTCCTGAATCGTGTGTTAGATTGAATGGATTAAATAACAGAGGTCGTTTATAGCACCATGAGGGTCAAGACGATTCCGGAAGTAGTTGTAGTTGTAGGTTCATCTAAAACGAAGCCTTTACACTGCAGGCTGTAGTTGCCTTGCCCAAGTAGTCCACCATCTCCTTTTAGAGATAGAGAGAGAGCTGAGGGATCATTGTATAACCAGGCAGTGAGTCTATTCGGTTATATCGGTGCCAAAACGTGATGGCGTTCCTCTGCATCACCACGATACCGGTGCCTTCAGTATGTATTAAAGGTGTTTCACTGTCTATACATGTGTCTATTGCCTGACGCAGCATCCTGTGAGGGATGGTCTCGACAAAAGGGTCCTCCAGACGTTTCTTTCCCTGCTCAGTAACGACGACCTCTCCCCACAGTGAACCAAACGCCATTACTTATAATTTGGGAGGTGGGGGGGGGAAGGGTCTTTTGTGTCTTCAGTGTACATGTCTATCCTATGTCTACAGTGTCCTAACATTATAACGGGGCTGTTTCGACACAGTAGACGTGAGACATAAACAAATGAAATAAGTGTCACAGAAAACCTCCAAAACACCTGTAGTGCTGGAGGCATCTGTAATTTATCCAGCCACCTTGTTCTCAGTGTCCCTCCTTCTTCCCCAACCTCTTCAGTCTCATCTGCCTCCTCTACCATCCCCCTCACTCCCATATCCACTTCCACTGTAGTCAGTCTCTCACTCTCCATTCTCGTAACTTCTGTACCTTGTCTCCTCACTGTGTCTTTCGTCTCCCTCTCTTTCTCCCCGTACAAACGCCCAATAAATTCTCTCTCTCTCTCTCAAAAAAAAAAAAAAAAAAAAAAAAAAAAATCACATCTGATCTTTGCACAAAGGAATGCTTAACTACTCCATTCTGAGATTTTTTAATACAGTGCTTGCTACCATGATGCGATTTTATCTAACTGGTGATGCATTTCTTAGAGCACAGTGTCAGAAACAGTCTTCATTAATCCCTTTTTTATGATCAGTTTCTAATAATAATAATAATAATAATAATAATAATAATAATAATAATAATAATAATAAATAAACGTCTAATGCATCAAGAATTTTGGAAAGTCTCCTTAGTGAGGGGGTTAATGTAGATAGGCTTTAATCCATGTCTGATGGTGCTTCTCTCACTTAAGCAAAATTATTTAATATAAACCAAGAAAAAGAAATTAAGATGTTCCGTAGCAGTAAGAAAAGTTCATTTACATTTATTTTAGCACTGTCTGCCACGATTAATGCCAGTGGAATAAATTCGTCTGTCAGCCTGATTATTATACAATCAGCAATAAGGTTTAAAGGGCCCGGTGACATATAAATATTATCGATAGTTCCTTCACATCATCTAGAAATCGTTAAAACGTAAGAACAAGAATTTTCAGATTCGTGCCCACTAACCACACAGGACTGACAATCGATATTTGTTTTGCTGAACTTCCCTGGAAAACACTTTGTACTAATCGAAATTACACTCAGGTCACCAATCTACAGTACACTGCTGGATGGACAAGGAACCTACTGAGATTCTGGTAAGCTAATCAACAACAAATAGAGTATTTTTGAATCTCGTTTAAAAATGCAGAATCGACACTCCAAAACATTAAAATCAACCATTGTCTACAACAGTTTGTCAAAGGTCCGTGATATATTTTTTCTTTTGCATCTCCGGGGCTCCTAACGAATGATACAAGAATGCAAACAGTTTAATGTCCCCAAGTAATTTATTATAACCTCGTTAGGTACTGACACTCTTCCAAAATATAGTAAGTCAAGGGAAATTTCAGTCTGCTTGATGATCGCTGAATAGAATAACAAATTTCCTCAGGATATGGCGTGGTTTGGGAAGGTGTAAGGAACGAATGAAGGTTTTGCTGGCTGCTGTGCCAATTGTAAATTAGGTTATGACGCTAGTTCCATCATTATGGTGGGGTGAACCAGGAATGAAAAACGAGGAAACAAAGAACACGCGAATCGGACAATTATCCAAAGCACGACAAGTGTAATGGGAAGCATAATTAGGCTCCACACCAAAAATGTTGAGAGCAAGTGTATTTCCTCGGTTTCTTTACTCTTTCTTCCAAATTTATTTTGCTGCGCTCACAGGGGCAGCCTAAAACAGTGCTTGTCCCTAAGTGTCACTCCGTCACTCACGCACTCACCAAATTACTAACTGAATTACTGGACGGTTTTGATGAAAAATTGGGTCTAGACCTTATGAGGGAGATGTTAAGAAAACGAAATTTTGCCCACTGGTAGACCTATACATTCCCCAGGTTTCAGGCAAGGTAGGACTCCCGAGGGACGCCCTACAAGGAAGAGGGACAGCCTCCGGTGGTCAGCTAGTCATTTTTTTTTTCTATAACCTAAGATCACGAATTTACACAGTGGTAGAGTATCACTCAAGCCAAGTAATAGGCACTCTGGGGTCCTGAGAGCCGCCCTCGCGGGAGTTCCGTAAGATCTTGGCCAAAGCCGTTATGCAAGGCTGTAGTTTTAACTTATGAACAAGAAGTTTTGCGCACTGGTGGACGTTCACTTTAGCCACGTTTTAAACAGAGTGGAATCTCAGAGAACCACATCCCAAGAGGGAGGAGGGGACGGCCGTCATGGTGGTCGCAAATTTTTTCGTTTTTCTTTTTCTAGAATTCGAAATTGTGTCCAGCGGTAAGAGTTCACTTGGACCAGAGTTTGTGTGGGTGAAACACAGGGGGCGGCCTTCCCACGTAAATGATGATTTTTTCTCTTTCAAAACTTGCGAAAATGGGTGTGATTATCAAAGTTTCATATGTCTTGTTGAGCTTGTCGCCATTCCACTACTTGTTCTCCAGTTCATTTCACATTTAGGGCACTTGTTTCTTGGCCCAGCAGCCTGAGATATCTTTTCATTTTTTTTCATTTAACCATTTGCAAGCTACAGTATACTGTATATGGGATCGAACGTCAAACCATATATATAAACACGCAAATTCTGACATGCTGTTTTTGCAAGTTAATTAATCATCATAGCAATTTCCACAGTAGCATGTCAGTGTACTTTAGTTGTGTGGAGAGAGTTGCATTCCCTTGGCAGTGTTGGCAGTCTTGCTCTTTACACAGCTTTGATGCATTCGAAAACATGACACCACCTCTCAAGCATAATAGTAATGATAATAATAATAATAATAATAATAATAATAATAATAATAAATTAGTAGTAGTAGCAGTAGTAGTAGTAGTAGTAGTAGTAGCAGTAGTAGTAGTAGTAGTAGTAGTAGTAGTAGTAGTAACAGCAGCAGCAGCAGCAGCAGCAGCGGCAGCAGCAGCAGCAGTAGTAGTAGTAGTAGTAGCAGAAGTAGTAGTAGTAGTAGTAGTAGTAGTAGTAGTAAATTGTAATAATAACAATACTACTAATAATAGTAATAATAATAATAATAACAACAATAACAAAAACAACAACAATAATAATAATAATAATAATAATACCTGTAATAATAAATCTGTGGTACTGTAGATGAGGCATGCACCATCCACTCTCTCATTGGGTGGCACCCACATAATCCTTTCTTCCCTGCGAGTGTAAGCAGTACAGAGGGGCGTTAGGGCAGTGTTAGTGTCCCCCAGACTCTCTTTAACTCGCTAGCAAAAATTCATGGAGCCTCAGTGGGTTCAGTGCCTGCTTAGGGCTAGGGAAAAAAATAAAGTTCATATTATAACCGTGTGGAATGTGAGCCGCGTGAATAGGGAGAGTAAGAAGGTGGAATTAATTATTGTATTTACGAATGTTAGTACGCTGTGATGGAATTATGTGAAATGTAGATGAAAGGGTGTGAAGTGAAGGAGCGAGAGGGTGTAAAATGTGTCAGGTCGAATATAAATCTGTATGGAAGATGCAAAATAGGAATTGCATTGTTGATGCGTAACGAGTAGCAGGGAGTAATGAAAGATTTTAAAGGTGTCAGCTCGAGAAGTATGCATATCAAGCTGTTTAAGTAGGTAAAAGTGGTAGTGGCTGTTGTTTATGTGCCCCGCGATGATGAAGGTGAAGTAGAAAAGGATAGGTTCTTTGATCTGCTAGATGGAGTGATATGACAGACGCCCAGAAGCTATAAAATGTTCATGATGGGTCACAAGAGCGAGAGTGTTGACAGTGATTTCATGACTGATGGGTAACAGGGAAGAATGATAATATATTGCGACTAACGGACATGTATCAGGAAAGGTTTTAATGGATTTTAATACATATTTTAAGACAATGGCACACACAAGTATACATGATGCAGTGGAAATGGAAAAATGAGCTGTGAGAAACCTGATAATTTACGTGCCAGTTGAAAGATGCAGATACGAAGGTGGTGAAGGGATGATGCGGCCGTCAATCTAATATGATTGTGGTAAGAAAGGTTATAAGCTGAGAGGAGCGATGTGGAGAGAGAGAGAGAGTTGAGAATTCAAAGCAAGAGACTGAAAAATGGAGAAGCTGAGAAACAAAGAAGTGGCAGATGAGTACCCGGTGAAGGTTGTGGAGGAGCTGGAGTCAATGAAAGTGAACAAATGGATGTGGACAGTTTGTGGAATGCTTATAAGGAATGTTTAGCCAGGAATCCCAAAGTAGTTTGTGGTGTCGCAAGGTTAACAGTTGAGAAGGAAAATACAGATTGGTGGGATAAAGAGGTGAAAGGGGCAATTGAGGATAAAAGGAAAAAAGTTGGTAAAATGGACGCAGGGAAGGGGAAAAAAAAAAAAAAAAAGAATACACAGAGGGTAAAAAGCATATGAAAAGGCTAGTAATAAGAGGGAAAATGAGGAAAATGATGCTAGAAGAAAAAAATCATTCAAGTAACTCCGAAAAGAGGAAACTTTTGGAATGAGATACGAATATGGAGAAGTAATGGTGGAAAGAAATGTGAAAATGTGAGGAATGGAAGTTCAAGAATACTAACTGATGCAAAAGAAGTAAAGAGCAGATGGAAAGAATATTTTGAAACACTGTTGAATGGGAATGATGAGAGCAGAGAGGTTGTCAGCACTGATTTTGGTGACGTGCAGAGAAGGAATGAAGTGTCAAGAAATGAGACACTGGCAGAAGTGAAAAATGCTGTAATGCGGCTGAAGAGGAGGAAGGCAGCAAGTTTTGATGAGATGTATGCAGAGGTGAGTAAGTGTAGCGGAGTGAGCGGAATAAAGTGTTTATCAGAGATATGTAAGAATGCTTGGATTCGTGAACCTGTGCCAGTAGAGTGGGAAAAGGCTGCAATTGTGCCACAGTGCGAGAATAAAGGTGAGACAGTTGAGTGTAAAAACTATCATGTCATAAGAGTCTCGAGCGTTATATGGACTGAAGGTAAAGGATATAACATAAGGTCAGGTGAATGAGGAAGAAGGTGGCTTTAGGAGTGGCAGGGGATACGTGGATGAAATATTTGCAATAAGGCAGATAGAGGAGAAGGCTTGTGAAAAGTACTGAAAGATATTTGTGGCATTTATCGATCTGGGAAACGCATTCGCTAAGGTAAACAAGCAGGAGTTGTGTAAGGTTTGCCACGTGTATGGTATGGCGGTAAGCTGTTAAAAGCCCTTCAGAGTTATGATAATGGCAGCGGGCATCTAGCGCATGTAAAGATAAGTGATGGTGTGAGATAAGATTGTGCGATGTCCCCATGACTATTCAGTGCATGTACTGTATATATATATATATATATATATATATATATATATATATATATATATATATATATATATATATATATAAGCAGAGTGGCACAGGAAAGTGGATTGTTCTATGAAGGCTTTGTTAAGAAAGAGAGATCTGAGTGTGATGACTGGGAGAGGCTTGCATGAATGAATTTTAATGCCCGTGGTACTCAGAAACGCAAGTGTGAGACTATCGTATGGCATGAAAATGGAAAGTCAGGAGTAAGGTCAGTGGAGATTGTGCTATGAAGAACTGTGTGTGGACTGTGGAGAGTGAACAGTATAAGTAATAACGTGATTCGTGAAAGATGCCATAAGTCTGTGGACGCCCGAGTTGGTACTTTGATTGTATGGTCATGTGCTGAGAAACGGCGGGAACACAAGGGTGAAAAAGGTGTATATGACCAAGTCTGAAGGTGGAACTAGGGGTGGTAGGTAAGATGAAGGTAAAAAGATATGGTAAGCAACTGACTGTAAAACCGAGGCATGTAGAATCATGAGGCTAAGGAACTGACAGCAGACTGAGCTGGTAGGAAGAAATTTGTCCGGAGGAGTATATGGCCAGGTTTTGGCATTACAGTTCTTTCCTAGTGAAATAATAGCTGTCGGACTGACTCTAGTTGATAGGTGGTATTAAGCACGTGTTTGTGGATGAGTATGCCTGTGTGGTGGAGTCAGGGTTCCGAGGGTCAAGGTGGTGAGTGATCAGGATTGTAGTCAATTCAACTGGGCAGACTTTGCTTAGCCTAATTTCTTACGCCATCAGGTTCCTTTTTCTGGCATTCCAAATTCACACACACACACACACACACACACACACACACACACACACACACACACACACACACACACACACACACACACACACACACACACACACACACACACACACACACACACACACACACACACACACACACACACACACACACACACACACACACACACACACACACACACACACACACACACACACACACACACACACACACACACACACACACACACACACACACACACACACACACACACACACACACACACACACACACACACACACACACACACACACACACACACACACACACACACACACACACACACACACACACACACACACACACACACACACACACACACACACACACACACACACACACACACACACACACACACACACACACACACACACACACACACACACACACACACACACACACACACACACACACACACACACACACACACACACACACACACACACACACACACACACACACACACACACACACACACACACACACACACACACACACACACACACACACACACACACACACACACACACACACACACACACACACACACACACACACACACACACACACACACACACACACACACACACACACACACACACACACACACACACACTATATATATATAATATATAACACATCTCGCTTCGCATGAGCTGGTGCAGTAATAATCATCATCAGCAGCAGCAGCAGCACCAGCAGCAGCAGCAGCAGCATTATAATAATAATAATAATGATAATAATAATAACAACAATAATAATAATAATAATAATAATAATAATAATAACTAGAACACGGTAAAAAAAAAAGACAGTTTTGATAAAGAAAAACTTCCCAGAGCCATTGCCTACTAGACGCCGAGCTACTGAAAAAGGGGAAATTGGGGTCAAGGTCACTGGTTCTGTGCATGTCAGCTTAGGTCACTGCAGTCTATAAGTTCATCAAGTTTGGAGGCTCTAGCTTTAATCCTTCATAAAAAAATTAGGTGACATCTGGAATATCCGCAAAAGTCCCAATATTTTACCCCAAGCTAGGTCAAGGTCACTGATCTTGTGCATGTCACCTTGGATCATAACTGTCTATAAGTCCAACAAGTTCGGTGGCTCTAGCTTTAATCTTTAATGAAAAATTAGATGACATCCGGAATATCCAGAAAAGTCCCATTTTTTTTTTTTTTTTACCCCAGGCATTTTCAGAGAATAATCTACCAATTGGAACCATACTCATTTCCGGCCTGGGTCCGCCTTAAGGCTATTCCGTAGTTTAATTTCAGCTTCCTAGCTTAAGCGGTTGTTAAGGTAGCTTGCCTGGCTCACTTTTCTGTGTTCCTGATAGTACCCGGAGATCCGGTCGACAGATTGCCACCAGATTTGGCCAAAAGAAGCGGACAATTGTCCAACTAAGTTGACCAAATTTGAAGGTTCTAGGCCATATAGCCTTTGAAATATTGCAATTTTAAAATACCTGTAGTAATAAAAAATAATATTGGCAAAACTAAGAAAGCCTTCCACAAGGATGTAGGAAGTTTTAGTGATGATGATGCTGATGATTATAATCTCTAGAATTAGTTGACATTTAAAGATGGCGTAAGTGAATTGCTGACTGCAGCTGTACATAGAGGAATAAGAGCAATAAGCCCTTTAACCAATGGACGCTTTGTGTACGTTGCTTTCCATTTGGTTATCTTCAGTTTAGGAGACAGATTTCGAATTAAGAAAGTAAGATATAGCCTTCATAAGCCCTTCTGTATTGTCAAAACGGTTGCCTCAGCGTGGATTAGAAAATCAGGAATAAAAGGTATTCGTAATAACACATTAATGGGAACAAGCTGATAATCTTGCTACTTTAATATTGTGGTAGTTCTCTCACGCTTCAACACAGCTGGCTTTCAGGAGTAATGCCACTGTGCGCTACTAGGAGAGTTTATTAATATTACTCTCTCTCTCTCTCTCTCTCTCTCTCTCTCTCTCTCTCTCTCTCTCTCACCTACCTGTTGTCTTCTGCTTCCTCTGACCTTTTCCATTTCCTCACCTATTACCTCTCCCTCCTCCTCTTCCTCTTTCTCATCACGCCTCCCTCTGTCTGACTTTCACTTTTATCCATTTCTCTCACCTTTTCCAGTTATTGCCTGAGAGAGAGAGAGAGAGAGAGAGAGAGAGAGAGAGAGAGAGAGAGAGAGAGAGAGAGAAATGCAGACTACACTACACTGACATTCGTTTGTGGCCAATTTCATCAAAGTGACTACTGAAGCCATGGGAATATTAGCTTAACTGGAATTAGTCCCTTTGAGGCTGTGATTATTATTGAGGGAGATAGTGGTTATAGTGGCGGTAGTTGTAGTAACAGTAATAGCTGTTGTTGTACGATAGTAGTAGTAGTTGTTGTTGTTGTTGTTGTTGTAATAGTAGTAGTTGTAATAGTTGTTGCTGTTGTTGTTATAAGGGTAGTAGTAAAAGGAGAGTGGTAATAGTACTAGTAGCAGAAACAGTAGAAGTAATTGTAGTTGTTGCAGTAGCAGTAGTAGTAGTAGTAGCAGTAGTAGTAGTAGTAGTAGTAACTGTAGTAGCAGTAGCAGCACCAACAACATCAAGAGCAGTAGTAGTAACAGTAGTACTAGTAGTAGCAGCAGAGTAGCATGGCAGTAGTTACAGCTCTAGGTTCGTGTGAAACGTGACCCCTGTGGATTGCGTGCTGAAGATGCCGTTATCCTACTGTCCACAATCCTCATTTCAGGAGATAGGGAAGGGACTGAAGGGCGTTTGTGTAGCCGGGCAGCTGCTCCACTTGGTTATATCGGCTCCCCCACATGAAATGCTGTTGGCGAGAAAAACAGGATCGATCGTAACTGAAGCAGGGAGGAGTATGAAGGGTAGAGTTTCATTAAAATAGCTTTCACTTCATCTCCGCAAGTCCCTCCCCCCGGACACGATAAGACTCACTTTAACATCATCTCAACTGTCCAGAGTAGATTATCTCTAGCAGGTTTCAGTACAGACGATTTATTATTAATGCCCAGATGGTGGCATGTGACTGTGTGACCTCATGAGCTGCTGCACGTTTTGATTCAGTCTAGCAACCTAGTTTTCAATTCATCATCAGACTTGTTCCCATAAATTCTATGTCCTTCCTACGTAATTTATGTAAGATGCTTTACTATAATTTGTCTAGGGATTGAAATAATAATTCAAGTAAT
This sequence comes from Coenobita brevimanus, assembly GCF_032717465.1. NCBI lineage: Eukaryota > Metazoa > Arthropoda > Malacostraca > Decapoda > Coenobitidae > Coenobita > Coenobita brevimanus. Next base: position 3,812,363 of record NC_137016.1, on the reverse strand, counting down.
TCACCGACCTCGCATTTCCGCTTCCTGTGCACCGTAAAAAAAAAAAAAAAATCCGTGGGCCATTAGGGTAAAATAATAATAATCGGCTTTCAAATGTGCCAGGAAACATCTGATGGAGGTACTCTCAACACGGCAGGTGCATTAATATCGTAGTTTGCATTAAAATATATGGTATGGTACACTTAATTCCTACACCATGGGTCACCGAGTAAAAACAGGTGTTCTCTTTGATTGGTGTGTGTGTGTGTGTGTGTGTGTGTGTGTGTGTGTGTGCGTGTGTGTGTGTGTGTGTGTGTGTGTGTGTGTGTGTGTGTGTGTGTGTGTGTGTGTGTGTGTGTGTGTGTGTGTGTGTGAAAATAATACAAACAGTTTTCACCCCATTTTAATCCAGCTTAGTGTGAGGTTGAGGGACAGCAAATGCTTTAAAGAATAATAGGTCAAACGTCAAGGCCACAGAGCTAGGGCAGACGTTGGCATAGTAATATCAATTTTCAAAGTTTTCATCCTGTTTAGATCTAACATTGCGAAAATATTAAAGGGTAAGACAAGAAAAAAGTGGTTCAGTTTTCAGAACAGTGTGTCACACGCCAAGGCCACAGGACAAGGTCAAATTTCGACCCGTGAATGTATCTCCCTGCAAGCAAAATGTTGTTTATCTATCTATCTATGTTTATAGCCAGACGCCTCAATCCCGTAAGGAGTGGCCACAAACAAAACACCTCCATGTCGTCCTCTCCCCTGCCATTTCCCTACCGTTCCCCAAGCTCACACCTCCCTCTCCCGCGTACCTCTCCACTCCATCCCTCAGCCTCATCCTTGTCTCCTCTCTCCACATCTCACATACATTCTCCTCGTTAGTCTCTCGTTCTCTATCCTCACTCACCACATGGTCTTCAGTGTATTTCTAACACTATCACATCCACATCCACACCACAACGCTCCTTCATTACCTCATTGGTCAGTCTGTCTCTCTATATAACTCCACATGCTCCTCTCGGATAACTCATTTCCACTGCTCTCACTCTTGACTTTTGTCCTTCCAACAAGGTCCATCCGTTTTCATACATTAGAGGTGGTACCACAATACTGTCATGCAACTTTTTTACTTCCATGCTCACCTCCCTATTCCATATCACTGCATTCAAAGAACCAGCAACCTTTCTTCCCTGCTGTACCCTTTAAAGCACTTCATCCACTAAACTTCCATCCTTACTCATCACACTGCCCAAGTACTTAAATGCACTCACGTTTTCCATTTCTTTACCATCCAACCTCACTGTGCATTCAGTGACTTCATTTCTCTCGACGACCACAACTTTATTCTTGGCTACATTCACCTTTAGATTCCGTTTCGTACACACTCTCCCAAACTCATTCACCAAGCCTTGCAGTTCCCCTTCGTCTTCACCTAACAATACAGTATCATTTGAAAGCAACAGAACAGGATGTTTCCAAACACTGCCCTCTCTCATTAGGGTCGCTCCAGGATACACTGCCCTACCTTTTATCTATTTTCTAACTCCGTTCATGTACTGTACAGACTGAACAACCATGGAGACATGAAACATCCCTGTTTCAATCCAACATCCAGATAGAAAAATTCACACAGTTCACCATCCACACGCACTGCAGCCTTAGTACCTTCCTGTAAACTATCCACGACATTCAGCATCTTCCCATTTACTCCACATGTTTTAAATATTTTTCACATTCCTTGTTTATCCACTCTGTCATATGCGTTCTCCAAATCCAAGGAGGCCACATACTTCTTTTTCTTCTCTAGACAGTTTTCCACTAGAGACCTTAGGATGACTATCAGATCTACACAACCTCTTCCCATCCATAATCATCCTTGTCCATCTTCAACTAATCCTTCTGATATTTCCCTGTACTCTGTCAATAAGTATTCTTCCATATGCTTTTCCTATTACACTAAGAAAACAAATGTCCATATGATTAGTGCACACCTATTTTTCCCCCTTTCTTTTGTATCGGGGATTAATTATTCCTGACTTCCAATCCTCCGGGACTACCTTCCTCCCAGGCCAATCTGAACATCTTCCATATCCATTGTGCTACTAATATCTAACCCCCGTGGTTCAGCATTTCGCCACACAGTCTATCAATTCCTAGGGCTTTCCTTATTTTGAATTTCTTAATTGTTTTCACTGCTTCCATGCTACTGATCTCGTCCTCCTTTCTCATCTCTCTCCTTCTCCCAGTCATTCCCCAACCACTTTACTTCCATTATCTGTGTATAACAAAAATACCTTAAAGTGGTCTCTCCACCTGCTTACTTTTTTCTCCTTCTCCACTTGCAATCTACCATTTTTATCTTCCACTCCACTACTACCGTCCTTATTACCCTGTCTGACTCCCTTTACTTCCCTTTAATTATATTTATATCAAACTCCGTGGCTTAATTTAGATCACCCACGAGACTGATGTACTGTGTTTAAGAACAGGTCAAAGGCACATGACAAGGTGAACTTAAGCACTCCTTATCCAATATAGACTAAAACTCTGTCGAATGGCAAAGATCAAACGGTGATAAAGAGATTCAGTTTTGAGAGCAAACTGTTATAGTTTAAGGTTACAGAGAAACGTCACTGAGGAAAGTCAATCACACAGTTTTTATCTGATCTGAACCAACGTTGGAAGTATCGAGGGTCAGGCAAGATTGAAATAATTCGGTTTTGAGAGTAATTTGTGGAAGATTAAGGTCACGGAAAAGAGTCAAGTATTTGGCCCTTTACCAGTTCGAGGGTGCGGGTGTTCTTTTCAAAATGTGTGTGTGTGTGTGTGTGTGTGTGTGTGTGTGTGTGTGTGTGTGTGTGTGTGTGTGTGTGTGTGTGTGTGTGTGTGTGTGTGTGTGTGTGTGTGTGTGTGTGTGTGTGTGTGTTTTCATTGCCAGGAAACCGTGTCAGATTCTAAGCGTATTTTGCTCTCTTTACTAGCAATAAACAAGCTGACATTCCATACCACATTAGAACCCCAAACAAGCATTGATGACCACACACAAGCAAACGTGAATGCAACCGGCTGTAGCAATGATTATTCTTATTTTGGAGTTAATGTATTTTCACAATCTCTTTTCTGCGTCCTCCATGCCAACACCACACAGTTTCCTTCAGCTCGGCGAAGATCTTTGTTGGTGGAACGATTCAGAGGGGTCTTCAGTAATCCGAGAGTCGAGCCTGCCAGTACCAAGCCGCTATAAAGCAAAAGATATAGACGTTCATGGCTCACTGAGCATTTCGTGGTTATCACTCGCGACTTTGGAATTGGATCCGATATTACTGAGGCGGCGTCGACCCTCGGTGCTATCTATTTCATTCTCTGTCTCTCTCTCTGTCTCTGTCTGTCTGTCTGTCTGTCTGTCTCTCTCTGTCTCTGTCTCTCTCTCTCTCTCTCTCTCTCTCTCTCTCCAGCTGATTTCTAAAGCAAAAAAAATAAATAAATAAATAAAAAGGCGTGATATAGAAATGCAATATTGTCCATGAAGACCGAAATCCGACCGAAGTATTTTATTAAGAGGCCCCGTCAGCTATTTCATATCTCCTAGGATGCGCCTAGATCTGAACAATACACATGCATCTGGAGAAATGAAAAATACCTCAGCCCTTTTAGGCATTTCACTACGCCAGCTTTCTCAGAGCGAAAGCGGGGATTAGCTTTTATTCGCTGTGGTTTTGTGAGTTTTTGCTTCTTTGCGCGTGCATGCGTGACTACGTGTGTGTGTGTGTGTGTGTGTGTGTGTGTGTGTGTGTGTGTGTGTGTGTGTGTGTGTGTGTGTGTGTGTGTGTGTGTGTGTGAACAAAATAACTCATGCAAAGTTCTCCCGATGGTTAACAAACTTGGTGGGAGGAACAAAAGGTCAGAGATCATGTTCATTACATTAGATCAGAGATTAACCTTGCAAAATCAACATAGCTAGTTTTTATTCAATCAGACCAAACTTCGGTGTAGGGTTCAGGCTAAGGCAAAAAGGCTGGGATTCAGTTTTGAAAAAGGTCAAGGTCAGAGCGCAAGGTTAAATTTGATTCATCCGTGTGTGTGTGTGTGTGTGTGTGTGTGTGTGTGTGTGTGTGTAGAACAAAATAACTAAAAAAGTATATATCCGATTTTAACCAAACGAGGTGGAAGTGTTGACGGTCAGAGAAGAAGTAAACCTATTTTTCTGTAGATTATGGTCGCAGGACAAGTTAAACCAAAACAACTTTCTTGCCGATTTAGACTTAAGTTTGTGGAACGGTTGAGAATAATCCAGGAAAGGAGTCAGTTTTGAGAACAGGCAATCAGTAGTCAAAGCACAGGGAAAGATCAAAGGCGAAGGTCACAGGGCAAGGTCAGCTCACTTTTGATCTGATTTCAACCAGACTTAGTTGTTGGGTTAAGGGTCAGGCAATAATGAAGGGCTTCGGTTCTGAGGACAGTCATTAGTCACGGACAGGGAACGTCAAATTTCGACCGTGAATCTGTGTGTAAACAAAAAAATGAAACATTTTTAATCTGATTTGGATCAGACTTAGTGGATGAATTATATACCGTATCACTCAAGCGGGTGGCTTGTGTTTAAGACAGTCATTCAAAGGTCAAAATACCATGGCAAGGTCGACTTGAAAAGTGTTAATTCAACGTTAGAACCATTTGAAGAAAAATTCCCTTTAAAACAAGAATTAAAAAAAAAATGATTATGAGAATGACCACACTAAGATCAAATGTCACAAGGAAAGATCAAAGGTAACTCAAATAGCTTTGGTCCGATTAGGACCAAACTCAATTGAAAGGTTAACGGTTAGGCAAGGATGAAGTAATTCTGTTTTTTGAAAATAATCTCTCGAACGTGATGGTCACAGAGCATGCCAAAATACTTCGCCCTTCGACCAGATGCAGACTTCTTTTTAGCTGTTTTTTTGCTTCTATCGGCAAGCATTTTTTTTTTTTTTTTTGTTCATATATAGTATAAGGAGTAGCCCCCACATTGGGAATTTAGAGAAACATTCTCCGTTAAGATTTCTTAGTATAGTTCAGTCTTAATACTCTCACACGGCTTTAGTCAATTAACGGGAGTCCTCTGGCAATGAGATTACGAGTAAAGCAAATGGCTGCCATTTATTTATTACTAGCGACCTCTGGTAAGCTGAAAATTATCGTATCGCAGAAGAAGAAATGTACTGAAATGATGCTCACAGAAAACGCGACGCTTCCAATCCAATGACAACATTACTGAGAGTCAAAGAAAACACACCACCTAATACAGCTGCAGTAACTCGTGTACCGGTGCTTGTTTCCAACACTGTTCTGCTTTCGTATGATCATGTACCGTACTCATACAACATCCTCCTGAATAAAAAGAGTTACTTTGCCCACGAAGCAATTAATATATTCAACCCATTCCGCTACGTGGCTGTTTTACGTCAAGGGCGGTTAGATCGTGTGTAAATGGAATACTGTCCGTTGGTTCTTGAAAGACTGCGACCATGTCACGTCTGTCATGCCTTGAACGACATCATGCCTTAGGGATGGTGGAGGGTGTCCAGGAGCAACGTGAGGTAGCCCGCAGAATGGGGTATCATCATTGAACGACTGTCAGGCACATCCAGAGACATCACGAAACAGGCACTGTTGATAACCGACAGCGTCCTGGAAGGGTACATGTCACAACAGAACGCCAAGATCACCACATTCGGATGCTGCATCTCCGGGTCAGACTCCGGTCGGCAACATAAACAGCACGTGAGATTCCTGGCTGACATAATCATCAGAAAAGCAGGTCCACCGTACGGCAACAACTGCGGCCGTTTGGTCTAAATGCAGGTAGACCCGTAAAGGGTTTGGATCTCTTACTCGCCCGTCGTCGGAACACTGTACAGGATTGTAGCCAACATGAACATTGGACCAGAAGGCAGCGGAATGCTGTTCTCTTCACTGATGAATATCGTTTCTGTGTGGATCACTCTGATGGACGTCTGCTTGTTTGGAGGCGACGTAATGAACGTTATTCTAATTGTTGTGTGAGACAGGGTAATCGCTGGGGTGGACCCGGCATCATGGCATGGACTGACATTCCAGCCGACTACAAAAGACCTATAGTGATCATTGAAAGCAACCTATAGGCTGAAGGATACCTCTACAATGTTCTCAGGCCACATGTGATCCCATTTCTATGCGACCATCCAGGTGTAACAACGTTGCAACAAGATAACGCTCGTCAGCATGCTGCTCGTGTCACAGCTGAGTTTCAGCAGGCTGAGAATGTCAACATACGAGTATTGCCATGGCCTGCTTTCTTACCTGATTTAAACCCAATTGAACATGTGTGAAATTATCCTAAGACGAGCCTATTGTTGCGTGACCCCAAGCCACAAAACAGACAACCAATCCAGGCAGTGCAAGAAGAGTGGGAGAAGCTTCTGCAGTACAAAGTAATGTAAGTGAGCAGGTGTCCACTATGAGGCATAGGATTACACCTTGCATGGCTGCAAATGGTGGCCACAATACGCAGTGACTGACACATGTAGTGTGGAATTGCCTACCTAGGGGTCAAGTCATAAATGGACTGATGAGTGCTTATGAAATGACATTCTTGCCCTTACATTGTTGTAAACTTGTAGGAGATACTGATGGACTCGCTGTGTGAAGTACATTTAGATATGTCGACATACGTTAAACCACAGATAACCTACTGGTGCTTTTACATTGACTCACAGTAAATTTCAGTTGTGTTAACGTCAGATATTGTATTTTCAGCTTAGAAATATCCATGGTAGGGTTGTACGGTAAGGGATAGTGGTGAGGAAGTAGCAAGAATGAGGCCATAATAAAAAAAAAAAGAAACTTGAGAAATGGATCCTACGAGAGAGGATTAATGAAGAAAGATTTTTTTTTCCCCCCCATGTCCCGTGGTTCATTCTAGTTACAGCCAAACTATTAAGTCAACGTACGGGGAGAATTACATTGCACGAGCTGTATTCCATGAGTGTGCTTATTTCTTCTCGTTTCCACTATGTCAATATTCAGGTTAGTGGGATCCTGAGAGAGAGAGAGAGAGAGAGAGAGAGAGAGAGAGAGAGAGAGAGAGAGAGAGAGAGAGAGAGAGAGAGAGAGAGAGAGAGAGAGAGAGAGAGAGAAGCCAGACAGAACATCCCGAGTGACACATTAGGCCCATCTGTATCTGTTACTGTAACAGTCCACATTAAGTCCAGGGCAGTACCATATCTTCTCCTCTGTGGCCCATCATAGCCTCTGAAATGACAGGCACGGACACCATCCTCTCTCTCTCTCTCTCTCTCCTCACTGCGTATATAGTGAAAGACAGAAGTCGTGTCATCAAATCTGGTGAAAGCATCTGCTGAAGTACTCAAGTTTTGATGCGTTTTGTTTTGTGCGGTCGGTCGGTAGTTGCCATTTGCTCCTGGTGATGAGTTTCTGAGTGCAAGCATTCTTTTACTGACTGATTTCTAGTTTTTTGCAAGTAAGAGAAAAATATATAGTTATTATGTCTCTGACTGCTGCTTTTATTTGATGAATATGAAGGGTTTCTCATTTGTTTTTTTTACTCTCATAATATAAACACTGTTCTGTCGGCAGGATTAGTCTGGAGATGTGAGGAATATTCTAGAAATCAGGTGTTTTGCCATAGGATTAGGTTAATGTTTTATATCGGGAGCTGTGAGGAAGATTGTAGATATTAAGCATTATGCCATAGGAGTAGATTAGCCTTTTCTGTCTGGAGATGATAGGGACATTCTAGAAGTTTCGATATGTCTGTTTGATTTTCCTCTCTTTCTTGTCTCAGGAATTAGTTGTCATTATTTTAATTGTGTATTGTTAATTTAAGTGCATTAATGGGTGAGAAAATGTAACTTCTCTCCTTGGCTCTAGAATGTTCTGGGCTGTAATGGTAGGTGAAGTCATGGGGGAGGGTTGTTTGAAGGAACCATCCCGCCTGCTGGCTTTGCACTAGTCTGCAACGGACAGAATGAGTTTTGTTCATGGCAGTCCATCAGCGAACCAGTGATAGCCAGTGAGTGAGGCAGTAACAGACAGTGTTGGTGTGCAGCAGCCAGTCAGTGACCCAGTAAGTCTAAAATGAACAAAGTGAGTTTTGTGCATGGGAGCGAGTCAGTGAGTCATTGGTAGTTAGTGAGAGTCAGTCAGAGGGTGAGAATCAGTAATGGAGATTCAGTGAACAGTCAGTGGGTCAGTTAGCTGGTGACAGATGGACAGTGACAGAGAGAGTCAGTGACAGTGAGCGAAATTCAGACAAGGAGAGTTAGTCAGTGAAGGATGGGGTAGTCAATCAGAAGGTCAATGGGTGAAGGACAATGAACGGACATTGAGGCAGTAGTAGTGAGTGAAGACGGAGAGAGAGAGAGAGAGAGAGAGAGAGAGAGAGACAGACAGACAGACAGACAAAGCGAAGGGATAGGGGGCATTCTGGTGGACTCAACACGTTTACTAGCACTTAATTCTATATCACTTAATTTTCACTTCTTGGCTTAAGACACTCAGTAGTAGTTCTTTGTTAAACCCGCGCTCGCGAGGTGACAGAGGGAACATGCTTTACTCGTGTGTGTGTGTGTGTGTGTGTGTGTGTGTGTGTGTGTGTGTGTGTGTGTGTGTGTGTGTGTGTGTGTGTGTGTGTGTGTTTAAATAGAATGATCCAATCGTTTTCATACACGTTTAGTCAAACTTGATGGAAGAGAGGAGATGTTCGTAAAAGCTGACCTAATATTTATGAGAACAAGAGGACAATGGTCAAGGGCATAAGGCCACATCAAACCCTAGGAAGGACAACTTAGGCAATTTTAATCCGATATGAACTAAAGTTGGTGAAATGATTGAGGGGTATGCAAGAAGACAGCGATTTCATTTTAAAAACAATCCATCAAAGATCAAAGTCACCGAGTCAGGTCAAAGTTCGAACCGTGTGACTGTGTGTGAGCAATATAACTTAAACATTATCTGAAGCAAATATAGTGGAAGTGTTGAAGATCAGACAAGGGGGTGACCTATGGGTTTTGCGAATAATTTGTCAAAGGTCAAGGTCACGTGGCAAGGTCATTTTGATAAGTATGTATCCTATTTAAACCCATATATGTGGAAGGGTTGTAGGTAAGGCAAGAATAAAGGGATTCGATTTGAGAACAGTTAAAAGTCAAGGTCACATGGAACAGACAGATATCAAGGAGATAACAGATTCAACATAGTTTTTATCCGATTAGAAACGAATATTGGTGGCAATGTTAGGGGTCAGGAAAGAATTAAATTATTCGATTTTGAGAGCAGTCGGTCAAAGGTCAAAGGCACCAGACAAAGTAAAATGTGCGGCCCTTAGACAAATTATAAGACTAGAGTTTTTCGTTTTTTTCTTCTTGGCTAAGGAGGCTCAGTGGAAGTCAGTTCTTTTCAGTTGCTGTACCATATACATATTGTCCATTAACATTTTCAGGCCGTGCCATCTTTCATATTTTCATGCTACCACCAGACGATGTATGTTAACCGAAGGGCCTCAAGTAGGGAAGGAATTTACAAAGGTTGCATGTAACACCTCCGCATTTTAAAACTGTGAATGAAGCACAGAGGGCGTCATGGTATTGAGAGGATTAACTCATTCTCTACGCATGGCATTTTGTGTTTGTTTTTATACTTTTTGCCAGCAGTTTTACTCAGCCGCTCTAAACCCGTCCCTGTTTTAGTGTGGGAATTGCTGCAGGTGGTGGGATGCATTCTGTTATCTGTCTCTGTCATAACCGCGCCTGCCTCACCCCTCTCTCTTATGCCTAACCATCATTCCTCTCACATCTTACTCCGATCTCACCCCTTCCTCACCGCTACCGTACGTCATCTCTGCCTTACGTCTGTCTCATCCATACCTTTCCTTAGCCTCATCCCTTCCTCATCCTTGCCTCAGCCATAACTCCACCTCTTATCTATATATTTACTCTTATTTGACCCCTCCCCCATCCCTACCTTACCCGTGCCTCACCCCTTTCTGACCAGTCCTTCACACCTGAATTCACCTTCCTTATCCCTTGCGTCCTTTCTGCCTCACCCTCTGTGCTCACTCTCTTCACCTCTGTCTCACTCCTGCCTCGCCCTTACGTGAAAACCTAAGTCACCCTTACCTCACACCCAGCTCACCCCTGCCTCATCTTTCTCTCCCTCTCTGCGTGTCTGAATACATTTCCTTTACATCCTGCCTCCCCTCTGCCTCTCATTTGCCAACCCATCATGCCTAATCGTCTTGCCCTACCTTCCTGAATTCCTGGCTAACCTCTTGAGCCCGGTAGCGCTTTTTTTTTCTTTTTTTTTAGTGATTAAATATTTTATATATATATTTTTTTACTACTACTACTAGCACCACTACCACTACTACTACTACTACTAGCACCACTACCACTACTACTACTACTACTACTAGCACCACTACCACTACTACTACTACTACTACAACTACTACCACTACCACTACTACTACTGTACTAAGTACTGCTACCACTGCTACTACTACCACTACTACTACTACTGCTGCTACTACTACTACTACTACTATTTTTTCAATGTCTGTCCTACTCTGGACTTGGCTTCACAGCCCCTTCCCTGAGGATCAGCAGTCCTCTTATGTACTATGCACCTCCAAACGCTAACACCCATCATCCATATTGACTACATGTATGGGCTGTCTCATACAGGACTAGTGAACTGGTATTAGCAAGGGATTTTTTACATGCTGGAGAAGCTTATGGTAGATCAGAAAATTCTGCTTCTGTGAAATTCAAATCGTCAAATTGTTCCATGCCTTGTCAGGAATCGAACCTGGGTCCATTGAGACTGCAAGCCACCTCCTTACTGCTGCGTCTGGTATTACTAAACATCGCCATATAAATGGAGAAGCTTCTTGTTTCCGTCAGTATTATTAGTCTCCACCGACTTTACTGATGGACACTATTGTTTTCGCTGGTATTTTTAGTCTCCACCTACTACATTATTATTATTATTATTATTATTATTATTATTATTATTATTATCGACTCGAAGTCAACGACAGTTCCAAGAGAACCGGAGACTGTGCATAGAATTTGAAGGGTCCAGGTTATGTGTCCTGGCATGGACCATTGTTAATAGAAAAAAAAAATCCAAATCTCCCCAGTGGGCCAACGGGGTGATGGTCACTGTAAAAAAAAGAGTAGGAGACTAGTGTCTGTCCGTAGGACAGTTACAGAATTCGTTTTTTTATCTTCTTAGCACATTTTTTGTCTTCGATCTTGGTTATATTATACATGAAGGTACCTAACGGTAACCCAAGTCCTTGTGCCAAATATAAATGATCTTGACCTATTTTTGAAGGTCAAGTATTCCTTTTTATGCTAAAAATTGCATAACTGAAATTGAAGGATCTCAGAAACTGAGATACTGCTGTATGGTTGAAAATCCTGTGATAAAAATGTTTGCTGAATAATTTTGGTTAAATATTTTGCCATTTAGCCGAGTGGAAAGTATAGAATTCAAATCTGTTCAGTGTTTTCTTTGCAACATATTTTAGAGAAAACCACGAAAGCTTTAAAGCAGTAACTAACCAGATGTATAGCTGTGGTCCCTCTTATGATCAGAAAGGAATATGGTTACAGTTAAGCATATAGTTAGCTAGCTAATGAGACAAACGTAAAATTTACACATGCGTTCTTCGACACCTTTGTCTCAGATCCCTTGTTGATGCTACACAAGAAGTTACCTTAGGGTCTTCAGCTCTTGTTTATATTATAAATGTCTCGTGTGTGTGTGCGTGTGTGTGTGTGTGTGTGTATGGTGAAGCTTCCTTGTAGTGGTTGCGTAATGAGAATAGGTAACTACACTCAGTTTTTTAAACTGAGTCGAAGATGCACTTCACAGGTTGGTGATGACTGGCTGGATGCAGCATTTCCTAACATCAGTGCATTTTAAATAATTACCACAACGATTACCACAGTAATTACCACAACGATGTTATTCGGACGTGTTGCATTCAGCCAGTCGTTACCAGTGTGTCAAGTGCACCTTCGCCTCCATAAAAAAAAAAAAAAAAAAACTGAGTATACAGTAGTTATTATTTTTCCTGTTTTGCCTTTTTTTTTCCCTTCGATCTAGATATTTTGCAGGATGTCACCCTAGGGTAAGCCAAGTCCTCATGTCAAATAGAAAAGATCTTGACCTATTTTTGAAGATGTACTCATTTTTATTCCAAATGTTGCCTTTTTGAAATTGAAATATCTCAAAAACTAATTGAGATACAGCTGTTTGGTTGATAATCCTATGATTAAAATGTTTGCTGGATAGTTTTGGCTTAATATTTTGCCATTTAGCCTAGTGGAAAGTACAAAATTCAAATCTGCTCAGTTTTTTCTTTGCAACACGTTTTAGAGAAAACGACAAAAGGTTTAAAGCTCTAACTTTCCAAATATATAGCTGTGGTCCCTATTATGATCTCTATGGTTACAGTTAAGCATACAGTTAGCGAGTTTTGGGGACAAACGTAAAATTTACACATGTATTCTTCGACATCATTGCCTTCAGATCTTGTTACACAAGAAGTTACCTTAGGGTCTTCAGATCTGTTTATATTACACACATCTCACACTATAAACAACTAAAGTGAAGCATATATAGTGGCTACACGTTAAAAATGATCATATTTTGATTATTATATTTATTAATGGAAGAGATGAGAGGAAGGATGGGTCTTGAATGTAGTGATGTGATGAGAGATAGACTGAAGTGGTTTGGGCATGCTGAGAGGATGAAGATGACAACTGGGTACGGATGATAAGTGTGAACATCAAAGGGAGTGTTATGAGAGGCAGTTCAAAGAAGACCTGGAAAGAGGTCTTAGAGTGTGACCTCAGATGTAAGAGACTGAAGAGGGAGGCTGCCAGAGATCGAGCAGCCTGAAGAATCACCAGGAAGCGACCAAGGCCAATGCATGTAAGCATATTGGAACCTGTTTAACTGAAACGCAGACGTTATTGTTATTATTACTTGTTGCTTTCAGATGACTTTGTTCGACTTGGGAGAGCGTAGTGGTGAGAAAAGCACTGAAGGCTTTATTCACCCCTCCAGTTTGAATAGCTCCTCCTTAAGGTGAATGAAATAGCAAGAAAAGTTTTTTTGTACTGAAGTAAGTCTCTCTCTCTCTCTCTCTCTCTCTCTCTCTCTCTCTCTCTCTCTCTCTCTCTCTCTCTCCTTCAGTTCCCCCCTTCTCAATCGCACCTTCCCTCTCCCTGATTTATGGCTTCTACTTTTTGCACGTCATTATGCAAAATATACACGTTTTTTCCAAATATTATTTCGCTGAAACGAACAACAAACAAATGTGTAATGAATTGCACAATATTACCTTAATCATAATTTCTTTTCTGTAAACTGACTCACTGTAACGAAAAACAAATAAATGTTTACTGAAAACTTTATGCGAAAGAGTGTACGTGCATTTAATTCTTTCACTTGCATCGTCGTATTTCCGTAATGTATTATATGTAGGTTGAAGGGTAACGACTTTACTGAGGTTTAGGAAGAACTTTTATAGAGAAGGAGTTAGAAGCATTTACCAGTTGAATGAGGCTCCTTTAATGTCTTCAGAATATTACCGTAGTTTCTATTTTACTCCTGGTGGTTGAGAGGGACGCCTTCACGTGATGGCACCGATATAACTGGGTGGCACAACTGCCCATGTATACAAACGTCCCTTACTCCCCTCCCTATCCCCGAAAAGGAGGATGGTGGACTGCAGGAGGAGGGAAAGTTAATCGTACAGTCCACTGAGTTCATATTTCAGATGAACCTGGGACTGCAACAACAACAACTACTGTTACACGTTATTATTGTAACCTCTCGAGAATGTCGTTCATAATCGAAGAGACGTCATTGTGCTGAAAGAGTTTAAGGCAATCTCTCTGAACTCCTTTAGTGCGATGAAACCACCAGTCATAAGGAGGGGTTATTCAGAAGGTGCAGGCATCAAAATTAAAAATGTGCTAATTTGAAGATTCAGCAGTAGGTTATATAGGCACATATCTGAAATGGGTTGATTTTATAGAGCATTTCAGTCACTAACGCCCTTAAGACGGAGTTAACACGCTTTTTTTTTTTTTCATGTTGCTTGGCAGTGAATATTTTGCCTTTATTATATCTAGTAAAATATCCCAGCCGCTTTTCTTTCCTTTATATACACTGTGCTTACTTTAACTAGACGTAGAATTGCCACATCTCCATCTTAAATACTGTGAATTTACAAAAAGTTTACAGTAGAATTTTGCACCCGTCACGAAAAAGTGCAATGAAAAGGTTGCAGGGTAGTAAGGTTCAGCTTTGCCATTGAGTTGTGGAAAATAGACTACAGAAGGACAATAACCTCCGTCAAGTTGAGTGAATCATACGACTTGCTGGATTTTAAGGCCAGAGAGAGAATTTTTACTTTACTATCTGTATTAGCATTGCGCAGTTTAATCCGGTGAAGAACAGGAGCGCCTTCGTGTGGTAACAAAGATATTACTTGGCGGCTTCGATGCCTGGTTATGCAAATGTCTTTTAGTGCCCTCCGCATCCCCCAAAAGGAAGATGGTGAACTGCAGGTGAAAGGAAACTTCAGCTTGAGCGTCCACCGGATTCACGTCCGGAAAAGCCTAGGATCACAACAATAACAACAGCTTTCACATCCAAGGGCAACATCTATGTGCGAGTATTATTGGTCAACAGACTTACTGCAGTGATCCGCTTTTCTTGAGATGTAGCTGTATCATGCAACCCCTAATCGGATTCCAGGATGTCTCTGTGCATCTGACACTCTCTGTCTGTCTGTCTGTCTCTCTGCCCATATGTATCTACCAGTCTGTCTGCCTATGTGTCTGTCTGTCCATCGATCTATCAATCCGTCCTTTCATCCCTCTATCCATCTATTTATCTGTCTATCAGTCCAACAGCCTATCAGTCCACCTGTCTGTCTATTGTCTGGTATAGCATCCTTTGAGGGAAACAAAGGACCTTCAGGCGCGTCACTCCCTACCCCGTAACAACCCCTCCTGCCACCTGCCCCACCCCCCCTCTCCCGTACAAACACTCCAACCTTACAGTGGCCGGAATAACAGTGTGACGAATGTGGACACTAACAGACACAGGCACTCAGCTGCACCGGTAACAATTGCAACACAGTATACTAGGTGTGCCTCACTGACGACACAAAAGAACGAGCACCTGTCACACATGCTAGGCTCGTTGTCTGGCTAAAGGACGAGTGAATGTGAAAGTGTTACACTGGCGCACATATAATTCTATATGAAGTCACAGACAAGTCCGTTCGCCTCCTGTGCATCATTTCATAGCAAGCTTCATAGCCGCTTGAAAGAAACGCAGTAAAGTAAGGTGCATATTATAACCAACAGATTAATGATAATATGCACCTCAATCCGCATCTCATTGAAGTGTCTGTGGCTCGTATTCTGAACGAGTAAGGTGCTTCCAATCACCGCTTCCTTGGTTATTTATTTCTGGATACAGCTGATTATTATCCTTTACCACGTTATTTATGCACAGTGTGGCAATGTTAGAGGGATATATATAACACAGAACAGGACATGAAGGTGACATAAGCAAAATAAATCATCTAGGAAAAAGTGTTAGGGAGCTTCCTTAACCAGTGACAATAAGGTTCTATGAATCCAAACTGGAAGAGAGGAAACAAGAGGCGAGCGGACTCAAGTATCTGACTACAAATCACTTTTCCACATGTAGCGTTTTGTTGTAGGGCAAGATTTCAACTCAAGCCAAATTGATATTGTTGGATACTTTAGCAAGATCTCTTCAGGCTCTGATAGTTTCGAGACGGTGTAAAGGAAGGTTTGACTGCAATAATGTACGGTATAGTTCTGGTCGCTTGACACTTGACACTGCCTGACAAATGTATCAAGACCTAGTAAGATTCTGGCAAGTTAATGAAATATCAAGTTAGCTGAAATCGCTTACCATTCTTGACCATCCGAAACATAACATTACTGACCATCAAGTGATTTAATGATCGAACATATGACTTTGCCCCGTGATCTTAACCTTCGACCCATTTATTTCAAACTTGGATTACATCACTCTTGCCTGACCCTTAATACTGTCTTGGTTTAATCCGGACAAGATCAAAACTGAAGTGATCCTGTCTTTTGACCTTGAATTTTGGCCTTTTCCTGTAGTTTTGATACTTATTGATTGGTCTCAAAACTGGAACCCTTTATCCTTGCCTTACCCTGATTCATTCCACAAAGCTTATTGCAAATCGGATATAAACTGTTTAGGTTAACCATGTCATGTGAACGTGACTTGAACCCATTATTAAAAAAAAAAAAAAAAAAAACTAAATCCTTTGGCTTATCCTCAGTCCTTATACCAAGTTTGATTAAATTAATGTAAAATATGTTTTAGTTATTTTGCATACACACAAACCCATGGGTTGAATTTTCACAATGCCCTGTGACCTTAACTTTGAATAATTTTCTCAAAAGTGGAACCTCTTGGTTCGTACATTATCCTCTACCATTCAATCAGTTTTGGTCTCGATTGAAGAACAACTGTTTAAGTTGACTTTGCCTGATCAAAATTGGATCTAATCTTTGAACTTGACCTTTCACTTATTATCCTAGAAAACAATAGGTCACCCTCCGAACTGTCCTTCCACGACTCCACCATATTTAGTTAAAGTTAAATAAAAATTATTTGAGTTTTTTTGTTCACACACACACACACACACACACACACACACACACACACACACACACACACATCGATCAAAGCAGAACACCCGCTCTTGTTTTAACAAACGTGGACGTAAAGAGTACGGTTTCGTAGAGAAGGAGTTAAATAATGGTCACAGACGCTGAATACAGCATGACGTAACACGTCACGGATTACTTAATGAAAGGGAAGTAAGTTCAGTTCCCTAGGACTGGAGTTACAAGTTGCTGTCAGCAGTTGAGAAAGTTTTATCAGTGGACGAACCGCGGTGGAACTCCTGTTTTACATGCCTGGCTGACATTGTGTGAGGTTCTAAGGTGGTCCTTTCTGTGCCTGATATCACGCTTTGCACATGGATTCAGCGGGCACATTAATGAAGACAAATTTGCAGAGCAAAAGTTAACAGTTCAGAGTCATTCGTTTTTACTGTAATGCAATTACACACACACACACACACACACACTAAATAAATAAATAAATATATATTTAAAATTCTTCGCTGTTACTCTGTCCAGCGGAGCGGAGGGCCAACAAAAACCAGGAGAAAGCAACTTCATGCACTCACATTGGGAGCTATGTCTTAAGTGGAAGAAGAGGTTTCGCTGTACCTTTTCCTTTGTCATTTAATTTTCGTATTACACCTTAACATTCTCTTGTATGTAATTTACATAGTGTTAATATGGTCATCGGTGGCGTCAGGGACACACTTAGAGGATACTGAGATGTAGTGTGAAAATTTTATCTCTGAGGATGGGTTTTTAAATCTTGAAAGTCATTTAGTTTGGCCGTAATCTTTCAGGCGGCGTAGGCAATGGTCGACATAAAGCAGATGCCTCGGTGACTCACGGTTTACCCTAAAAATAAATTTCTTGATGGCCATAGAGCAGTCAAAGCGAGTCGTTCCTCATAAACTGTTTTATTCCGGTTTGCTTTATTTTGTGCACGTCTGCTTACCCTTCCTTACTCTTAGACTTTTGTGATTCAGTATTTCCCACACATCCTCATCCCACCCTTTCCCAGGCCTCTCCTTTAGTCTCACTCTCTTCACTTCTGAAATATACAATTACTTTTATCAATTTTTCATAGCCCTCTCCTTCCATACGACCATACCACTCTGATACATCCTGGTCCGCCCCTTCATTTTTCTGGATCTGCATAATAATCTATTAACTATTACAATATCATTTCTCGCTATTTCAAACCATCTCTCCTCACATACTGGCTTTGGCACATCTTCTTCAGCACTAACAACCTATCTCGGTTCCTACCATTCAAGGCCCACACCTCGCATCCATTCAGGACCGTCGGCAGCATTATGCTTTTGTGCAGTTCAGTAAAAACCCATCTTCGCCGGGAGAGACATTGATCCTTCCTTTCATACGCTTCTCAATGCCTCTAATACTTTTGCCAATCCTATCCTGTGACTTACTTCAGGTCCCAGAGTTTACCTTCTGTAATAACAGAAACAGAGGATCTTTATAAAATATACTTTACAGTTTATTATGATCTTTTTCTATACATCAAATGCTAGTGTTTCCTTATTTAATACAGATTTGATAACTGTGGTTGGTCAAGTGTTTTATATTCTGTCGGTAATGCTAAAGACACTGAAATGGGGAGCACTTGAAAATTGTAATGGAAATCACAAAATGATTATTTAAAAATCATTATAACTGAGGAAGAGAGGTATACTGAATCAGCAAAATGTATTACATGACCAATGTGCCATGAGTACAATACGAAAATGTTATGAAATTAACCATTTTAGTACGAGGGAGGGAGGGGAAGGCCAAGGATGAGATGGAGGGATGGAGTGGAGAGGTATATGAGAAATGGGGTGTGTGAGCTGGGAGCCGGGCAGTGAAATGGCAGGGGACAGGGCGACATGGAGGCGATTTGTTTGTGACCATCCCGTATGGAATTAAGGCGTCTGGCAATAGATAGATAGTACGTGAAAAATCTTAACCATTTTGTTTTTGGTGCACCTTGCGGGGCAGCCAAATGGAGTGTGTCCTCACTGTGTCATTCACATACTGAGTCGGTGTATCGTTTTAAGTGATAGGGTCCAGGCCTTGTGGGGTATGAGATGTGGTGTGTTGAGAACTACACTGAACAGTAGTATTAATAGACCATGTACCTGCGTCGTGCTGAAAGAGCCGTAAATATGACGCAAAGGGGCAGGGCAGACATTACATGGTTACATAATTACATTCATGCAGACAAACACACACACACACACACACACACACACACACACACACACACACAAACGCAAGAGCACAAGTCGACCGCGTATCTGCGTCGAACCGGAACAGACTTTAATGACACAGAGGTGTATGACATATCACTGAGTTGTTAACTGTACTGAAACGACCCATAAATCATGCATATGATATTAAAAGGAGTGCTTAACCAAGTGATTCCCAACCAGGGTTACGCTGAACCCTAGGTTCCGCAGACCACCACCAGGGGTTCCGCAAGAAATCATGATATAAATATATGATAATAAAAAAAATAACATAAGCTAAAGTATAGTTTTAATAAAAGTGTCAGGCTTAAAATCAATATTTTTTTTATCTTATATATATATATATATATATATATATATATATATATATATATATATATATATATATATATATATATATATATATATATATATATATATATATATATATATATATATATATATATATATATATATATATATATATATATATATATATATATATATATATATATATATATATATATATATATATATATATATATATATATATATATATATATATATATATATATATATACTTTAGGTAGGGGTTCTCTGTAATGTGAAAAATTGTTTCCGGGGTTCCTCCAAGGTATAAAGGTTGGGAACACAGGTTAAACGAGTAATTAATTATTTATCTCTGCTCATAACACAGTAGGGGTGAGTGCGACTATCGATGGTGTCATTTGTGTTATCACCGCCGGAATTTTCTGTTCAGCATAAAAGTGACTTGGTTTCCCAGTGTGTGTTAAAACCTAAACAAATGACGGAAGAATCTGATGTGGTCGTGTATGGCTATCGGATCATCTGGATCTTTTATTCAAAAACTGTTTTTTCGTCAGTTCCCTGGCGTTACTAGGATTTGTTCTAACAGGATGAACAAGGGACATGGGAAGATTCTCAACTCACTTTTCCTTGTCTTTCCCGTAGCGATAAATCACCGTTACGACAGGAAACTTGTCGCAAGTTTGTTTTGTGGATCTTAGCTGTGGCCATCATATTCACTTTCTTATTCCGAGAACGTTGACAGTCCAGGGATGAGATACATCATCTCCCTGACACAACCAGCGACCCAGGTAAGGTCTGCGCTCTTTTCTCCTTGTCCTCATGCAGAAACCAATCATGGATACGACAGTAAGTAATCGTAACATTGTGAATTTCAGGTTTTATGAGGGCTATACCTTATTTACCCCTTCTCTGCCAGAATGCATTTTTCATATTACTCCTGGTATCGCCACACACCTTTAATAAGCTTCCGACCTGACGGGAAATAATCGTAACTCTGAATGTTCGCTCAGATTATGTGATGGAGATTTATGAAACACTGACTAACCCATTCACTAGCCGGATGTAATGTGTGTTATACTCCTGCTACCGCCTGACGATTTTGTTCAGCATGAGGCCTGTGGGAGTGAAGGGGGTGGAAACAGACTCCATTAATCTCTTCTGTACCGGAGATGCCTTTTATTGTTTATTTTTGCTTCAGCCACGTGATTTTAGTAAGCTTAAAGGAAAACTATGTCAGTTCAGGGGTAACAAATTAACTCCGGTCATTACAGCCCTCATTACCTTCTATGTATATTATATTTTCCGCACCACCAGAAAATAGTATTAATGAGAGACTAATGAGATGTCAAAAGGTCCCCGTTTTCCCTGAGGAAAGGATGGAGAGTGAGAGATTAGCCAGGAGAGTGAATAAGGTGGATGGGGGAGAGGGAGGGTAAGACCGAGGATGAGATGAAAGGATGGAGTAGAGAGGTATATGAGACAGGGGGGTGTACGCTGGGGTGAGGGCAGCGAAATGGCAGGGGACAGTGCGACGCGTAGGCTATTTGTTTGTGGCCATCCCCTACCTTACGGGATTAAGGAGTGTGGCCATAGATAGAGACAGTAGATAGATAGATAGATAGACAGATTTCTCTCTGTAGCACCAGAGATTCTTTCACATGCGTCCTTGCTTCGGTCAGACAGTTCTGTTCATCTGGGGTGATGTTCTTTCACAACGAACTAAGTTTTCATAATCTTGAAATTACGCAATAATAATAATAATAATAATAATAATAATAATCCAAACACTTAAAGCAGCAATATTCTGTCTCAGGGTAGCTCTAAACTGATTGGCAACCTAAATGATTTCCTTTAAACCAGGAAATCATTTAATACGCTGGGTGGTAACCTTATAACACGTCTTCCCTACGTGTCAGCAAGTGGGTTGCCGGGAGTTAGTGCCCCTCCCGAGAAAAAAATTAACTAAAAATACAAACAAAAAGCCTCTGACCAGGACTGACCAACTGGTGACGACGAAGGACCAGACAAAGGACGCGGTGCGGATTGCAACATTGAATGTAAAGGGTGCGAATGATGAAGTGGAAGACAGAGAGATTGTCCAGATGCTTGAGGGTGCAGAAATGGACATATGTGGAATGACTGAGAGTAAAAGATGAGATGAGAATATGAGGGAGTAGGAGTGTGGCTGGGGTGTATGCACGGAAGTAGGTGAGAATGAGAGGACAAAAGAGGGATTATGTGTTAAGGTGGACTCTGAAATTTTGGTAAAACATGATTCGCGAAGATTAATATGATGATAAGATGTATTGAGTTGTTTTGAGAATTGTTAAGGTGCAGTTATTTTTGAATAAGATAGAATTATGGATGTGGCTTTATGCTAATCAAAAGTATTTCTTTTTTTCGTTATCTAATGTGATTTATGAGAAGTATAGCTTATAAATGATTTGCACGTTTTTGAACGTGTCCTTTATGTTGTTTTACTAATTAAAAGGTTTTTATTAATTGAATTGGTGTATTCGTAGGAATATTTAACAGCTGTTTTTGAGAATGTAACATGGCCTACAAAAAGTTGAAAATTATCACAGCTGTACTGTATATGCAATTCTTTTATTTTCATTAGTTAACAATTTTGATGTCTTGTCTTCTTGTACTTGTGATCAATAAACTCTATCTATCTATCTATCTACTGTTGTGTGCAAGAAATAGAAGGAGAATATCAGAGAGTATGGATCAGTTGGCTCAAGGATTGTGTGGGTAAGATGAGAGTAGGATTAAAAACGTAGGCGATTGTGTGTGTGTATGCACTAAATCAAGATCGTGCAAGCAGAGTGAAAGAAGAGTTCTGGGCAAATATGGAAGCGTGCATGGAAAAGTTTGATAGGAATGAAAGAATGTTTTTGATTGGCGTATTGAACTGAAAAGCTGAGAATGTGAGGGCTGATGGAGTACTTGGAGAGTGGGTTGTGCCTGACAATGGCAGTGCTCTTGTGGACATTTGTGCCGGGAGGGGACTGGTGATAGCCAATACCCTCTTTAAGGTTAAAATGATCCACAGGTAGAGGCTACGTGACGAGTGATGAGATGGGTTGGTGGTGAACAAAATGAAAGGAAGACCATGACTGATTATGTGTGCGTGGATGACAGAATGAGAATGTATGTAAGAGCTGCAAGAGCATACAGATGTTGCAGGAGTGGACTTTCTGACCACCTCTTGTGGTGGTAAAGGTCGCAATGGATGCATAGAAAGAGGGAAGGACAGGAGGAAGTAGTCCATACAAGGAATGTTGAAAGGTTGCAAGAAGATGGGAAAAGGCAGAATATATGAGGGAAGAAGAGGAGACATTGGGTAAATATGATTTGGAGCAGATGGGGGAGGTGGTTCTGCGCAAGATATTCACGGAAGAAAGCTGTGCGGCACGTGAGGTGGTGTGTGTGATAAAGAGAAGACGAAAGGGGGTACAAGGAACAGCATGGTGGAATGAAGAGGTTAGATAAGCTGTGGCACGAAAGAAGAAAGCATGTAGTGAGTGGATGGGAAGCAGAGGCGTGGAGGAAGTTGAGAGATGGAAGAAAGAGTTATGAGTAGAGAGGAAGAGAGAGGTGAAAAGATTAGTAAGAGTGAGTAAGGAGAAAGTGGATGAGGAATCTTCAGTCTGTATATGGATGGGGTCATAAGAGAGATACAAGGTAGGGCAGTGGATGTTTGAGCGGCCATAGTGAGAGAGGGCAGTGTTTGGAAGCTTCCTGTGCTGTTATTTGCATATGATACTGTAATGTTAAGTGAAGACGAAGGAGAGCTGAAAGGCTTGACGAATGGGCTTGGGAGAGTGTGTAAGAAACGGCATCAAAAGATGAACGTTGGGAAGAGTAAAGTTATGGTAATCGGTAGCAATGAAGTCTCTGAGTGTTGTCTGATGAGGAAGTGGAAAATGTGAGTGCATTTAAATACTTGGGTAGTGTGATGAGTAAGGTTGGAAGTTTGGAGGATAAATTGCTTGAAAGGGTACAGCATGAATGGAAGGTTGGTGGTTCTTTGAAAGCAGTGATAAGAAATAGAGAAGTGAGCATGGAAGTAAAAAAGGTCGCTGGATTATATTATTGTGATACCAACTCTAACATATAGAAAAAAAAAAAATTGAACCTTGTTGGAAGGACACCAGTCAAGAGTCAGAGCATAGGAAATGAGTTATTTGAGAGGAGCATGTGGAGTTACATGGAGAGACAGATTGACAAGTGAGGAAGAGAGGGAGCGTTGTGGTGTTGATGTGGATGTGACAGGAAGCGCTTGGAGAAATACATTGAGGTGGTTAGGCCATGTCGAGAGGATGGAGGGCGAGAGACTAATGAGGAGAGTGCATGTGAGTGAGGTGGAAGGGGGGGAGAGGGAAGTGAAGGCCGACGATAAGATGGAGGGATGTAGTGGAGAGGTATATGAGGGGGGAGGTAAGCTGGGAGGAGGGGAGTGAAATTATGGGGGACATGGTGACATGAAGGCGACTTCTTTGTGGACACCCCTTATGGGATTGAGGTGTCTGGCAATTGATAGATAGATAGATAATTATCATATCATCATAATCATCTTCATAATGATTATCATTATCATCATCATCGTCCACCACCTAATAATAATAATAATAATAATAATAATAATAATAATAAAAATAATAATAATAATAATAATAATAATGATGATAATAATAATAATAATAATAATAATAATCGTCACTACCATCATCTAATAATAATAATAATAATAATAATAGTAACTATAATATTAATAACACTAACAATAATAAGGTCATCATTATCATCACCATCATTACAAATCGATAGTCGGAATTATGAGAGAACATTTGCGTCCATTAGGTTATTATGGACTGGCTTCATAAAGGATGAGATACGGACTTCGCCCGCCCACACGCACGCACGCACGCACACAGTCACACAGTCACACACGCACACACACACACACACACACACACACACACACACACACACACACACACACACACTATATATATATATATATATATATATATATATATATATATATATATATATATATATATATATATATATATATATATATTAAAACACTATCTGCGATTGTTGAATACAATGCTCAACTTTTTCGACGAATATTTAATTCAGCCGACTAGCTCTGCCAATAACTACAGCGAACAAACATTTAGAACGTCCGCCTGTAAAAACGTTTGGTAAATGCTGCAAATCTCAACTGTGATGGAATATGTCCAGTGTTTATTGCATTTACAGATTAACTCCTGCAGGTACAATATACATTAAAAAATTCCAGATTATATTTTACTAAATCTCAAAATGAAAGGCAGGTATTTTTAAAATGAGGTTCTTTATAAATGTAACCCGCTCAGTATGATAACGCATTTTTTTCTTTCATTTTTGTTACCTTCAGATGATTTTAGTTGGCGTGGAGGAGCCTTTCGTGTTATAAGGAGTTAACTGAAATCTGTCTAATTTCCTTTTTACTGTCGGGTGACTTCATTCAGGTAATGGGGCACTTAAAAATGTGAATATTTTTAGTACAGTTGTGCTTTAATTTCATTTTTGGTACTGCCATGCGATTCTATGTAGGACACAAAAGTCATGCCTAAATTCACGTCCACACGAAAGGTATGCTGATGCGGACAGTTCTGCATCTTTGTAGCTGATGGAACTTCTCGACCACACCCGCCCGTGTCGAGTGAGGCTACTTGTAA
The DNA here is from genome assembly GCF_032717465.1 of Coenobita brevimanus. Taxonomy (NCBI): domain Eukaryota; kingdom Metazoa; phylum Arthropoda; class Malacostraca; order Decapoda; family Coenobitidae; genus Coenobita; species Coenobita brevimanus. Next base: position 3,787,316 of record NC_137016.1, on the reverse strand, counting down.
AGGTTATAGTGAAGCAAAAACTCCCTACAACACCAGCGCGCGCGCGCGCGCGCGTGTGTGTGTGTGTGTGTGTGTGTGTGTGTGTGTAAACAAAGTAATCAGTTTTTCTTTTATTTTAACCAGGCTCGGTGAACGGGTTGATGGAATATCAATGAGGAAACCTGTCGTTTTTTTTTTTTCAAAACAATAGGTAAAAGGTCAAAGCCACAGGGCTACTGTAAGTCAAACGTTGACCTAGCAGTCAGCCTGAACAGTTATCATCCAATATGAACGAAATTTGGAAGAATGATTAAGAGTGTAGGGAAAAAAGTGATTTAGTTTTAAGAAATAGGCAGTGTCATACTTCTACCCTTGTGAGTGCTGTTACCAGTATATATTTTTTTTATAATCATATTTTAACTAAACTTGGTGGAAGAATTGAGGGTCAGCCGTGGAGCAACCTTTTTTTTTTTCGAATAATAACTCACTGGTCAAGGTCACAGGACAAGGTCAACTAAAACACTCTTCATCCTATTTAGACTAGACTTTGTGGGAGGACTAAGAATAAGGCAAAAATGAAAATAATCAATTTTGAAGGCAATCAAGCAAAGTTTGAGGTCACAAGGCAAGGTCAAAAGTTCGACCTGTATGTACAATTGCAAACAAAATTACTAAAACACTTTTGTCGTAATTTTAAACAGACGTGGTGCAAGGGTTTAGGGTCAGTCAAGGAGTAAAACCTGTTGTTGTAGAGCAATGGTCCAAAATATCAAGGCTACAGAGCAGGGCCAATTGATCAGTTTTATCTGACTTTGTGGATGAGTTGAAGATAAGGCTAGAATTAATGGATTCGATTTTGAGAGCAAATAGTGAAAAGTCAAGGTCACAGGGAAACGTCAATTGTCTAGGTCGAAAGGCAAGGTCAATTAAATGTTATTTGATTTAAACCAAAGTTGATGGAAGGGTTAAAGAATAATCAGTCAAAGGTTAAGGTCACAGGGAATTTTCAAAAGTCATGGTCACTAGACATAGTTTATCCAGTGTTAACTGATTTGAATTATTGTTGCTGGAAGGCTTAAGATTAGGCAAGAACGAAGTAAATCGATTTTGGTAGTAATTTGCCTTTTTTTGGTCAGCGGGCAAAGTCAAATACCGGTATCATCATCCCTTAGACCACAAGTGTTGTACTCTCTGATTGCTGCTTTTTTTTTTTTTTTATTATCAGTGTATTTTTATTCAGCTTCGAAGAGATTCCTCAAAAGGAAGGTGTTCAGGACTTACTTCATCACATTTGTTCAGTAACATCTCCAATACCATTCAGTTTTGTCTACCCCCTGGTGAACGATATAACAAACAATTCCACACTATCCCTTTCGGGGTGCAAGGAAGCCTCTCAGTCTCTAATAACCCAGTAAGTTTTTTTTTTTATTACTTCTCTTACCAGTCACCGATATTACAATACTCTTTACAGTCTTCTGTAAGAGAAAGGTATGTATGAACTGATGACTGATGGAAAAACATATCAAACTTCATTAAATAGGAATGAAATATGTAATAACACCAACATTACTAACGTTACGTATATTATCATTCCATCAATACACGAAGCATAATGGGAATACCAGTTACAACCGGTGGTATTTGGTGGCGACTATCGTCTACTCACTTGATGAAGTGCTTCCAGTTTCTTACTTCAACTTTGTCATTATTTTTCTGTCTGCCCTTCTCACTTCCAATTTCTCCCATTGCTTCTATCAATTCTGGTTACTCTTCTTTCCACGTCAGGTGGCTCCTTACTGTGTGACAAGCCTAAAGCGTTCGCGTAACCCAGGAAACCATTGTGACAACGTTGGGTGGTAACCACATAACCAAAAAACGGGCCCCGGATAACTGAATGAAGAGAAGAAAATGCGGCATTCATCCAGGAACGGAACCAGCACGCAATTCCCCGTTCCTTACTGTGACGAGGCGATGTCTGTTGCAAGGGAACATTAGTTCCATGCACGGGACGAACCTGCTAGGATGATTTCTTGCCTGCGATTGATTGGTCTGCTCGGCCGGACAGACAACAACGACTAATTACCTCCGCCAAGGATGTTATGTTTTCACATCTGTCCGTTTGTTTCTTTGTTGGTTGGTTGGTTTGTGAGCAAGATTACACAAAAACTACTGGATGGATTTCCACGAAACTTGGTAGAAGAATGGGCCTTGGCCCAGAATAGACTCCAATAAATTTTGGCGCGGATCCAGATAAAGGTGCGGCTCCAGGATTTTTTTTTTCTTTAACATTGCGAGATAGGGCGTTTTTCGACATTATCGTAAATTAATCAGTGAATATTGCATGGATCTTGATGAAAAAACTCAGGCATATTTAGATGTTGGTATCTACGAATGTGTAAGTTTGGCGCGGATCATTATAAAATTCAGATCTAGTGGTTTTAATATGCATTAATAGGGGGGCTGCTGGGACTTGGAGGAGGTATGCGTTCTACTGAGTGCCATTCTAGTTAGAACTGCAATACTTTGAAAAAATACAAACGAATAAAACAAAAATATAAAAACTAAAAAAATTACTACGACTGGAACGATTATATTATTATTAATATTATTATTATTATTATTATTGCTGTTGTATTTTTCATTACAATCATTATTATTATTATTATTATTAATATTATTATTATTATCATTATCATTATTAGTATTATTTATTATTATTATTATGATTATTATTATTATTATCATTATCATTATTAGTATTATTATTTATTATTATTATTATTATTATTATTATTATTATAGCTATAGTTATTATTAAGGTTATAATTGTTTTTATTATTGCCTAATTGTTGTTCTTGTTCTTGTTATTGTTGTTGTTGCTGTCGTTATTAGTCATATTATTATTATTATTATTATTATTGCTATTGCTATTGTTATTATTATTATACTTATTATAATCATTTTTATTATTTTACTTCTACAATTATTACCGTCAGTCGTAACCTCCATCCATCGGGAGTTGTACTGTGAATAGTAAGACAAATCTTCATAATAAAGTTCTTTGGCTCCGACTGTTACAGCCAGTAAAACGCCTTTGTCGGTGAGGTACGAGCGAGACCATTTAAATTCGAAAGCATTGAAATGTTGCCTTACACCCCGAGGATGCCTAGAGTATACTGATGGCTATCTACCTACCAAGTTTCATGCATTTATGACAAACTGTCTGGCCTGCAGCCTTCACTCGAAGATTGTCGACATCCTGCACTTGGCGCATGTCACTTGCCAACGTGCACGTCCTGGGTGCGATGAAACCTGTCAAAAATAAATCTTAAAGAGCTGGATCATCATATGGTGCAAACCACGCAGTGATCGGCCCTGTGGCTGCTGAGGTATAAGCTTCTCAAATGCGTTACGGTGGGACCGGGCCGGGCCGCTCATATGTGAGAAAATGCCACTACTTGACGCCCTCGCTTGTAATTTTTTTTTTTTTTTAATGCGAGGAAGAAGGAACCAAAGGCCATGAGCCCGCAGTAACAGTTCCCTCCAAGAGAAAAACAAAATACAATAGAGAGCCAAATTCAAGATCCGATCATTTTGAGATGCCTGGACAAACTGCGTTTGAAAGACTGGAGATCATAGGCAGCAGGAAATACAGACAGAGGGAGACAGTTCCAGAGTTGACCTGTTGCATAAATGAAAGACTGGGAGTAACGGTTAACTCTTGTATTAGAGAGTTGGACAGAAAAGGGATGAGAGTTTGCTGCCAGACGGGTGCTACGCGCCCGTCGTAGAGGTGGAGGAATGCAAGCAGACAGTTCAGAGGAGCAGTGACCATTAAAGTAGCGATAGAAAAGAGATGAAGATGCAACAGTGCGGCGAAGAGACAGAGGTTGACAGGAGTCAGTAAGAGGAGGAGAGTTAATGAGACGAAAAGCCTTTGACTCCACCCTATTGAGAAGAGCTGTATGTGGGGAGCCTCCCCACACATGAGAGTTGTACTCCACACAGGGGCGGATAAAACCCCTGTATAGTGCAGGGGTAAAGAAAGAGCGGAGTCGGCTTAGCACAGCCAATCTCTTGGAAGCAGATTTTACAAGAGATGTAATATGATCTTTCCAAGATAAGTCCCGAGTAAATGAAACCCCAAGCATGTTCAAGGATGATGCAGGATTAAGCTGAATATTATTAAACATTAGTGGGTATACCTGTGGAAGATTTTGTCGGGTTGATAGGTGTAAGAACTGAGTCTTAGATGCATTAAAAACAACCATATTATTTTTACCCCAGTCAGAGATACGAGCCAAGTCAGACATTAGGTGTGCCATAGCCTCATCCCTTGTTTGTTGAAGTAACTGTTAAGATGGGCGTTGCAGGAACCGAATGGAAAGGTGAAGGGTGGAGTCATCAGCGTATGAGTGGATAGGGTTAGATGTACAGCTTAGAAGATCATTGATGAATAAAAGGAAGAGAGTTGGTGATAGGACAAAGCCTTGAGGAACACCACTGTTGATAGATCAAGGAGAAGAACGATGGCCGTCTACAACAGCGGCTATAGAACGACCAGAAAGGAAGCTAGCGATGAAGGCACAGATAGAAGGATAGAAACCGTAGGAGGGCAGTTTGGAAATTAAAGACTTATGCCAGACTCGATCGAAAGCCTTTGAGATGTCAAGTTCAATGGCAAAGCTTTCGCCAAAGTCCCGAAAGGAGGATGACCAGGAGTCTGAAAGGTAGGTGAGAAGATCTTCAGTGGAGCGTCCGTGACGGAACCCGTACTGACGATCGGAAAGAAGGTTGTGATAGGAAAGATGCCTTAAAATTTTTCTATTGAGAATTG